>NW_004524592.1:2371324-2379065 GCF_000260255.1 Octodon degus | reverse complement strand
GCTCCGCCCCCTGGTGGGCTGAGCTGGCCACACACACACACCACACTCTCTCTCTCTCTCTCTCTCTCTCTCTCTCTCTCTCTCAAATAAAAAAAATAAATTAAAAAAAAAAAGAAAAAGCCGCCTCTCATCCATGGTCCCTAATAGCTGTTTATTAATGGTCTTCTTCCTTCCTGTTGTCAGCTCCTCCTCTGTTGTCATTATTCCCCACAGTTTCAGGACTAAAAAGAGATATTTAGCATGCAATGGTAGCATTAGCATAGAGGTGGCACTGCATGGGGATTGAATGCAAGGCCCAAAAGGGCATGTGAGTCCTAGCAGTACAGCTTTAAGCCACATGAATATGTTTAAATTGATTTAACAACAAATCAAAGTGTATATTGAAAATTATAGTTCCATTTTAACTTTAAAATTATAGTCATGATTAACATTATTATAGGGTTATCATTCTACTTGTACATACTAGCTTTATATCAATTAATACTAGGTGGATGACTAAAATACTTTGATAAAAATGAAATACTGTAAGTGTGTGGTAAATGCATCATTAAGTAGGAAAAACGTTCACTTAAGTTTATTTTCATACCAATTGGCCAAAAAAAAATCAAATCCTTACCTATATATTGTAGAAAACTAGTATATAGAACAAAGAGAAATTAACTTAAATTACTAAAACTTAGACAGCACAAGTTGTTAATGAAATATTGATATAAATTAAATAACCTAAATATTGTTATAAATAAGCTAAAATATTAATATTTTAATTATATCAAGAAAATATTGTTACAAAGTTCTAGAAATAAGATATAAAGATTCTAGAATTAGAATTGTTTCAGAAAATTTGCATGGGTAATACTAGTAAATTTGCTTCAAATATACTTCACTTATTTAAAAGCAGAACAATAATATACTTTGAATCACTCAGTTTTAGAAGTTCATACTATAATTTCTAATGTTACTTGTATATTTTTATGTAACATGGAATTAGTAGTTTTTAATCTCAATGATTTATAAAAGAGTTAAAGTAAATTTACATATATAAATTTAAGTATAACAGTAAGATCTGTATAATATATTATTATGGATGACATTGTTTGACTTGTAACATCAACTGCATCCATGATATACTTCTGATTATTATCTTTAGAATATAGTAACTCCTCGATAAATGATAAATTGTCAGGTTATTCCAATGGCTAAACCTAGAAGAAGATCAATGACTTCCTTCTGCTATTAGGAAAGCAGTAACAGTAGAGTTTGTCATCTCAGGGTAATCAATTACTACTGAGCTATCTTCAAAAATATTTTTGATGAAATGTGAAAATGACCAATGGATTATATTCCTATAAATTAGTTTTAAACTTCCTTCTCTTACTCTCAAATATATACTAGTCTTAAATCATTAACTTAATCTAATAGCTTATTGTTGAAGAAAATGCATGTGGACCGCTCCAAGTCAGTCTGTAAGTCAACTGGACAGATGAGCTCTGAATTTTGTGGGAATGGAGGAGAGGGTTATAAATCTCTATAATTACCAAATAGAGGCTGTAAAAGAGCTCACAATTTGGAAACTCATGAAGTTGCTCTGTTTTACAGGGCTGCATGCATTTGTCCTCAAAGGTATAAAAAACTATTTTATTAAAATTGAAAACAGATTATTTTGTCATGAAATAGTATATATTAAATTTAATAAAAAGTTATAATGCTCTTCTTAAAAAGTCACGAACATTACTAATGTACATACATGTTTGATTTGTAGCCTCTTTAAAATAAATGCAATGAGACTATTAGTCATCCACAAGTCCAATGAAAGCATAAGATTTCTGATATATTTTTCAAATAAAATAGTATATACAGAATGAAAATGAAATGTCTAGCACATCTGAGAGTTGTTTTGGGGCTGAACTGGCAGTGGTCAGAGTTGCGAGCATTTCATCTTTTGAGAGGAGTCAGTCACAGAGGGTTCATGACCTGGGGCACCCTTAGAGGCCAGGTTTGCTCCCTAGACTAACCTACTGCAGGCATTTGTCTGTCTAGCATTCAGCTCTTTTCTGACTTAGCTTTAGCCAAAACATCCAGTAACCTATCAGTCTGAGCTCCTATAAGGTAAAATGTAGAGCTCACACTGAGGGAATCTATTGGCTCCTAGGTGGTACCTGACTCATAACTGTGTCATAGTTCAACCTCACTGTGCCACAGACATTTGATAATCTTAGATGAGATGGGGATAAACTCTTAGAGGAACCTGCCCAATCAGAAGCCAGGGTAGGGAAACAAAAGCAAAGCTCTTATCTTTCCTCCAGGTTTTATTTCTCATCTATATTCAATTTAATACTATCTACTGTAGAGCTATGTGCCACGCAGCATTCTACTTTATAGGAAGACAACTGTGTCAGACTCCCTATCCTCAAAGAACACACAGACTCAGGAAGTAGGTACACAGATACATGGCATTAGTGTAGTAATTGTTTGTACTATATATGGCAGACTATAGATTGAGCTTTTTGTACCAAAGCTTGCTATCCCAAGATTTTACAGTTAATATTCATTGACTATGCATTGCTTTTCCTACAACAGCTGCATTGTGCTTACTAGAACCTGCTTGCATGGGGACCATTATTGTTACCATTTCAGATTTGGGAATAGCAGAGGCTGAGAAAGGTGAGATGCCTGAGACCAGCCAACTAGGCAGGGCAGAGTGAAGAACCAGGCTGCTGTCCCCCCCCCTCCAGCTGCCCTCTTGGTGCCCCTGGCCAGCCCTCTGGTTGCTGCCCAGTAGTCCAGACACGTTCTGCTACAATGTTTAAATCAGACTGAGCAGGGCAGTGACTTAGTAAGACTCTGCCTCTGAATAAAATGGAAAAAGAGCTAAGTCTATAGCTTATTGTGAAGGTTTAGTTGCCAGAGCCTTCACAGGGTGGCACAGCAGTGAGGGGAGGGCTAAAGGAGGATAAAATTATTATGTTAAAAATGCTGTGTTGTTATCTTAGGGTCTCTAATTTTGGTTGGTCTGATTAAAAAGTAACAGTAATATATAAATTACAGTGAATGGAGAATAGAGGGTTTAGTATGTTTGTATTTTCAAAAATATGATATAATTATTGTAATTAATGACAATAACTCAGTGACTCACAAGTCTGATCTAAGATTGGGTTTGGCAGCTATCTAAGCTGCAAATGACCCTTTACAAAGAGAACACTCTAAAGAAAAAATGTAAATTGTGGTCTCTACATATCAGTTGGCAGACTGGTTTGTTAAAAATTTGTTAGGTAATTTCTTCTATATTGAAATCATCATCTGATCTTTTAAAATGATCAGAAGTTTTCAAATAATTTAAAACAAGAAGAAAATTCTGTTTCTTCAAATTAAAAGTTATATACAAATATTTTATAGGTTCTTCCCATATACATAGATTGGGCAAGGGAAACATCAAACATGTTCTCAAATACTCTATAGGACAAGTTTTCTGTTAAAATACCACCTATTTGTGCATTGCCAGAAATATCACCTATCCTTTGATGGCATGGTTAACTGTATTATTATTTTCAAAATAATTGCTGATAGCACAGAATTAGCAAGGGCTTGTCATCAGACAAAAGATCAACAAATTAGGAATAGTATTTTGGGGAGAAAACCACAAATCATCTTTAAAGTCAATGTTTTGTTAAGTGCTTTGTTAAGAAATAAGTACTAGAAAAATTTTTCTTTGTTACTGTCTAACTCAGTACAAAAAACTGAAGATTTTGATCATCAAGATGCTCGTTTGCATAACATTAACCAACTTAAAAATAACCCTCTAAACTGCAATAGTACATTGAATTGCACAAAGTCATAGAAACCTCAGTGCTTTGTTCCTGTACATTATGATGCACCTGACTTTAGAGACCTTGATTCAAATGCATTCAGCTTACACAGATACCATGCAAAAACTGTTTTTTCACTACATATATGTTAGCAATACTCAGTTATTAAAAACATTAATTCATCCAAACCACATAAAATTAGTAGTATTTATGATAGTCTTAATTTTCAGGAAAAATTTCCTTCTGCTATTTCAGCTCCAAATAATTTACCCCACCCCTGGTGAATTTGCATTTATCTTTAGCCTATTTCACCCCTCTTAAAAGTCTGCTGTTGGGCCAGCCTGATAGCTCAGCAGTTTAAAGCGCCTGCTAGGCAGAGTGCAGGAATGGGTCTCCATCCCTGATGCTGCCAGCCCTGCCCCTGGGGCTAGCTGAGAAGGCAACTGACACTGGGCGTGTTGGTGCACACCTATAATCCCAGTGCTTGGGAGGCTGAAAACAGGAGGATCAATTCAAGTCTGATCTGTGTACTGAGAACCTGTAGACTCTGTACTAAAAAGAAAAAAAAAAAAAAAAAAGTCCATTTTTGAGGTAACTAAAAAATTAACCTTAGATTTTTCTTCCAGTTATTTCCTTCTGAACTACTTAAAAGGGCCAGGGATACAACTCAGTGGCACAGCACGTGCCTGGGAAGTGCGAGGTTGTAGGTTCAATTAGCAGTATTCCCTGTCAAAAGGTTATAGAGTACCTAAAATGTTAAAGTTGATGAGTGAGCCATTTATTTTCCTCACCCAAATACAAGCTTTGCCTGTTTGCTACCATGTTGTGTAATGACTAATGGCGTGAGTAATGTGATACAAGCAGATATATTTGCTAAAATAAATCTACCTCATCTGTTTCTACAGAACCCTGGATTCACATCCTATATCTTGTATTTACACCATCAGCTAGTAAGGTCCAATATTGGCGCACAGCCACTCTGTCTATATTGAACAAAATGCTTTACTTCAATCTGTCATTTGTAAAATGTGGACACTATTAGTACTTATCACACAGGGATGAGATGGACATTAAATGATTAAATGCATTTAGTGTCTGTAAGAGCAACTGCTAATTCAAAATATTTTACAGGTTCTTACAGTAACTCTCATGCTACCATAACTGTAGTAATGGTCAGTTATATTGTTTGCCTACTAGTCCTTCTGTCATGAAACTGAGAGATCTTTCCGTAGTTTTGCAGTAGTCAGTGTACTATGTGCGCCATCAATGGGAAAGCAAAGGAGGAGGACAGAAAAGAGGAAGGGAGGGAGGAAAATAATGGCTCCCTGTGCTTGTTTTTACAGAGCAAGACATTTTGTCTTATCTTTTGTGTCTGTGTCATTTGCACTGTCTTCACTTTCTCTCCATTTGGGCAGATGATAAGGCAGGAAGGAAAATCAAAAAGTGTATACAGTATGCAATTTCATTTCTCTAGGTTATAACCAAGCTGTACCATCTTCCTGCCTTTCCAGGAGGTGTAATGTAGTCTGTCTCCTCTGCTACTATAATGCTAAGCTGCAGACTTTACCAAATTGCTCAAATTATGTTTCAATTGATCCCTAACATCAACGCTGAAATAACTTAGTTGCTTACTTCCTCAGTTATCAGTATTTCCCTGTGCTTTCCATTCTACACAAACTGTTCACTTTCCCCTTCATTTTTCTCTGGGTTTCTGTGTAGCTTCTAATGTGCTATCACTTAGGATCAGTGAGCTTTTGTTTCTCAGATAATTTTTCGCACTTCATTAAAAATATAATAGAAATCACTTGGTAAGGAAAATTATGTTGATTACATAAGGTGGACATTATGACTTTTTTGAGTATTAGTAATAAATGTGCTAACTTTTCCCACACATGACTCACTGGTACATATTTCACATCTTTTCCTAGAACAGCAGCATTTGGGTAGATTTCAATTGCTTTAAAAAATTAATTGAAATTATAAATTTATCGTGTTTGTTTTCTAAAATGTGTAAGATTTTGAAAACTTACCATCAGATTTGACATTGCATTTAGGTACTTGTTAATAGATTTTATATTACAACAAACCATGGATCAGATGGACTGCTTTTTAGGTAGAAAAGTATTTTTCCCAAATAATTGAATTTCTTAAAGATTTAAAATAACCATTTTGTGTATAATAAAATAACTTTATATTAAATGATTCCATTTAATGTCATAACATTTTGAAAGATTCTTGTTTAACTCTGATAAAATACTACATGTCTATGTATGTATCATAACTTCCCCATGAAACCTTTGCATATATAACACAAAAACAGCATTAGTCCCTTATTTTCCTTATGATTAATATATATGTATATATATATATATATATATATATATATATATATATATATCTTGTGTGTGTTTTGTTTCATTGCTGTCGGTAGGCTGGGTATTCTTTTTTGTCTGTCTGAAAAATCATGTCTTAATAACGGAAACGATGATTTAAAACTTTATTTCAAATTGAAATCTGCATGTGATTTTATGTGATTATTTCAATGATATAGTAATAATTCCTTAATACATCATGCAATTAATTTACTTTTGATCCACGTGATGTAAAAGGCATAAGAATAAGAAAAATTCCTCTAATTTGTTTAGGATAGCTTCAATACTCTTGATAACACTTCACTCTTGATTAATTAACATACCACTTTGCAGTGTCTTTTAGTAGGATTGTATGACTTAGATTGGATTCTAGGATAGAAAATATTAAGTCAAAAGAAAAATACTAGGTACTAGAAAGTGATTTTTGGAAAAAGGTAACTATGGTTAAGTTTTCTCAAAAACATTTCACAATATGCTTGCCCAAATGATTTTTATTCCACTGACACAAGTTTATTTGTGTCAATTTTAAAGTATTTACATTATTAGAAGAGAAATTATTGGCAAAGGTGGCATGAAATGAAAAATATATAAAACAAGTCCGTTTTCTTGTGTTTCTTAAAATAATATCTGTAATGAAATAGCTAGTATTTATTCCACCAGGAACATAATTATCTTTAATGTAATTATATGAACATAATTATCAAAAACAATTGCAAGTTAGAGAATGTTTTAATCATATTAAAATGAATAAACTGAAAATCAGAGACATAAAATAACTTCTTAAAAGGCCTTTCAACTGTATTGATTGTGAAATTACAACCATGACCTTCCAACAAGATCCATATCCCTTTACTACATAGTAGAATCTCTATTTTAATATGACATTAAATAAATAAAACCTGACTTTCCAAGGTATTTTTAGGCATCTGCTGTGATACTGTGTTAGAGCCAATTTCACTACCTTGTCCCATTTGTCAAATATATTCTTAGGGAAGAGTAATGATTTGCATATTGCAAAATATAATTAATTATTTAGAGCAATACCCTCATAAAATCACATAATACAATCCAAATTTTCACAGGAGTATTTGTTTATTCCATTTATTTAACAATATAAATGACCATTTCTTCATTTTATTCATATTGCCAATGCTGTCTTAACAGCAAATACTTGTTGGAGACTAAAAATCAAAGGAGATGCATGAATGTACAGCTTTAGATATGACAGAATATAGATTCATTCTCTTGCAAAAACATTAATTTAGACCTATCTGTTGAATAAAATAATTTCATGATGTACGAATATTGAGGATACTTAATTGAATGTATTGCACCAGAAGAAATCTTCGTTGTGTTCCCTCCAGCCTTTTCTGTCTTGAACATAGTGTAGCTTGAACATAGCATGGAAAAAGTAGCTCTTAAAGTTAGAATGAATGGGATTTGAATCAAGGTTCTATTGTTTCTTAGTTGTGCATGATATAGCATGATATTAAAGGTCTATAAAACTCAGTATTGTCTTTTAAAATGTAAATAATAAGGGCCAGTCAAATAGCTCAGTGGATTAAA
>NW_004524592.1:2348475-2371019 GCF_000260255.1 Octodon degus | reverse complement strand
ATGGGTTAAATGATGCTTAATGAAATTGAATAGTCTCACTGCAGATTGCTTTGCCGGGTGTTTTGACTGTTGATGTTACTGTCTAGAACTCAAGGACTAATTCATTGCATCAGTTTGTAATTCTACATTCTGTATAGTATTTATTTTACCTATCTTGTTTGTAATCCTTTAATTTCAGGTCAATGTATAGAAATTATTTAGGAACAATCTTGTCACTGTAATTTACTCTTTTTAAAAATAATTTTATTGAGAAACAAATAACAATGAGACAGTTGCAAAACTGATTAGTAGGACAGTTTCAACAATCAATACATTGCATATTGTTGTCTTTCCAGCAGTCGTTCACAGCACAAGATGCAGATGTGACATCCTGTCCACGAACACTATTAGTACAAATCTTTCTACTCATTGAATTTAGAGAAAGTAGCTGTATATCCACCACAACTATTTTGAATATATAGATACAAAATGGTCCTTCATTTATGTGCCATTTTTGTTTAGTTTTGTCAGAGATGGGTATTCCATTGCCACATAAATATTATAGGTGTGTGAATTCAGCAAAATATTCCAATATAGTCCAGTAGTCCACAGTGGAAGTGGATCATCTGTAGGACTGGCAATGTCAGAAGTTGTTGACTTGAGCCTTCCACAACTCAGCATATTAACATGGCTTCACATTAGTACAGGGTCTACAGGATCTCACTACACAGATTGGACTCATAGTAATTCTCCCATTTTTAGCCTCCCATGTGCTGGGATTACTGGCATATGCCGCCACATCCAGTCTCAGTAGCTGTCTCAGCACATCTCGGGGACAGGGCAGGCATGGCACATGGTGTGCAGGGTCAAACCCCGGTCCCTGAACTTTTGAGGAGGTGCTTTAGTCTGTTGAGTTATTTGGCTGGCCTATTCTGGTTTTGTTTTTTGAAAATCACTCATTATTCTCAATCCTTTAATTCACTGAAGAAAACACAAAGAATGACTCAAACTGTCTTGTGTACTCTCTTGGTTTTGATTCTTGTACATTTTATTATAAAATCAAGGGCTCTTACATTTAGTCATAAAGTAACACTGAATTGTATGCTTCTTCGAAAGATTTACTGAATTGGCCATTTGTTTTTGTTTTTAACTACCTAGCATCTAAAAAAAATACTCTGTTTCAGGAGAAACCTACATTTCATGAAACAGTGGAAGGCAAAGTTGAAACCTATTGGCAAATACAAAATAATAGAGCTTAAAACTCGATTTAGTGGGAAAGGACACAGCGTAATTTATTTTACCATAAACTGTCTCTCTGGATAAACCGATAAGAAACCATCCTTAAACTTGTGTTGCCTCAGTATTATTTATTATTTTCTTATAGCTTCTAACAGATAGATATGCAATATCCATAGAATTTTAAACTTAATAAAAATTCTATGTCTCTGCCCTATCTATCTATCTATCTATCTATCTATCTATCTATCTATCTATCTATCTATCTATCACCTGTCTATCTGTCATAGAATTTTCAAACTAATAAAAATGTAAAAAAAAAAAAATCCCAGTTAAATTAAAAGGACAAATGAGGAGCTTTGCACTCTGTTGGTGAAAGAAAAGTTAAAATTGCAATTTAACAATGTCATCAACAGCTGGGGAGATAGTTCAACAGCACAGTGTCTGTCTGACAAGCGCAAGGTCCTGAGTTCAACTTCTGAAACAAAGACAAAAGTCCTACATGTGACCGTTAAGCTTAGTCATCAGATGTAATTGTCTGACTGACTTGGGTGCCCTGTAGGGTGTTATTAGGAAGGAACACCAACGGGTGCACCTGGATAATCATGGAGGTTTGCTCTGGCGTCCTATGTCTACTCGCTGGCCCCTTCCACACATGTGCTCTTTCTCTCCCTCTTAAATCACCATGCAGTGAGTAGCTTGGCCCTCACACACCCTTCTGCTGTGATGTGTTTCCCTCAGAGCCCAGCTAGCATGGACTGCAATTTCTGAAATGATGATCCCAATTTAAGGATGTTGGGTGCTTATTCAGGCCACAGGAAAGCTGACCAACATGCCATATGAATGAAAACATTTATATATTGTAAAGGAAGAAATTGTGTAATTATAAAGAAAAATATAAATGAATATTGCCACATCCATACAGAGGATGGTTCTTCCATTGCAAGAGGAGAGCATATTATCTGATTTGTTTTCAGTGTAGTAAAATGATTAAATGAGATTCTGGAGAAGATGGTGATAGTAGTTTTGCTTTGAGTGTTTTGGAAATTAATGAAGTTTTCAGAAAGTTTTATATATGGTTAGATTAGAACAATTGATAACTAAAACTAAAAAAAAAAGTGATAATTCAGACGAGGCTGCTACATATTAAGCCATAAAGTCACTACAAAAAAAAAAAAAAGAAAGAAAAAAAAGAACAACTTAAAAGTAAAGAAAAGTATATAAGCCAATAAAGGAAATAGATTAGGGATCTATAAAACATTCTAAATTTCTAATATATAATGTAAACACTTTACTTCAAAAGATAAATCTCCCCGAGACTTTTTAAAAAGAATCATCCTTGCTGTCATTTCTTTCTTTCAGCCTGTCCCCATTTTTAATGTTTGTTGCTGATCCTAAAATCCCTGCACAAGGGCTGACGAGATAGCTCAGTGGACCAAGTGCCTGCTTAGGCGAGTGCAGAGATAAGGATTTGATGCCTGGCACCTCATGCCATACTGGCCCTGTCCCCAGGCACTATGAGCTAATCATTGAGTTTGGGCGTGGTGGCGCATGTTTGTAATCCCAGTGTTGGGGAGGCTGAAAACAAGAGGATCACTATGAATCTGAGCTGCATAGTGAGACCCTGTACAAAATACATAAAAAGTAAAATGAAAATAAAATTCCTATGCATCTGAATATCATTGTATTTTAGCTATCTGGATTGAGTTTCATCTATTTCAAAAAGTCTTTATCTCACTGTTAAGTGTGTTTTGCCTTTTTATTTTATTTTAATATTTGTTAAAAGATGTATTTACTTATTTATTTGGTACAGGGTTTCACTAGCACAATTGGGACTCATAGTGATCCTCCCTCCTCAGTCTCCCCAGATCTGGGACTACAGGTGTGCTCCACCACACCAGGTTTCAGTGGCTGGATCAGTGGGGCAGCATAGCACGTGGTACCAGTGGGCGAATCTGGGTCCTGGCGCTTGACAGGCAGGCTCTTAAGTGGTCAAAGCTCACATTTTCATTGTCCTCAGTGTCTTAGTTCACAGAAGCCCAGGACCAGGGTCAGATGGTGGAGTGTTTTCCCAGTCAGTCACTGTTTTGTGAAATATAGCTACAGTGTAGCATTTCTAAGACTTGAGTAAGAGTCTTAACTCAGCCAAGTTAGGAATTAGACTTTTTATTAGTATTTTTAAATGTTCTTGCACACATTACTCCCCTTTCTTTATCTTTTTGGACATTATGTACATCATGGTAAGCAGTTTCAAGTTCATAGAAAGTTGCTCAACCTAAGATTACAACTTTAATATGCATTTGTTTCAATGTTTTGAGTAGTCATAAGAATCTTATATAATGCTGCAATAGTGAAGTTAACATTACTTGATCTAGCATCTGGAAAAGTCATCCTTTTCACTGTAATTGAAAATAATTTTTCTTTTAGAACTGTGTGTATATATTTGAGAACACTAAATCTGTGCTACTGTACAATCAATCCATCAATCATCATATAAGTACTCAAGGCTAGGATATTGCACCTACTAATCTTAGCTGCAATACTTCAAAAAAGACAAAGTCCTTGCCTTTGGGGAGATTCTTAATGAAGGGAGGAAAAGAAAATAATAATAAAATTAACTAGTATGTTGGATGATAAGACACGTTATTGAAAAAATTTAAAGAAGTATGATATGAAGTTTTTGGTTGGTGGAGAAAGGCAATATTGCAATTCTATTTATGATACAAGTCCATGGGGAAGAATGTCAGAGCCAGAAAACTCCAGGGACAAAAACCTCGTAGTGTCAGTATAGCTGGTGCACATATGGAGAACAAGCAGGGAGAGGCCGGAGTAGGTTGAAAACATAAAAAGTTCAGAGAGGTATTAGTTGTTAGGAAAAGTGGGGCAAATTCCAAAGTTTTTTAGGTTACTTTTATGACTTTGACCTTCGCACAGGATTGTGTGGGAAAATATTTGAGACTTTAAACAAAGGAACAAATTTTATCAGACCAGAGAAATAGGAAAGCAATGGTAGATGCAGAAAAATCAGTTGTGGCTATAGTAATATATCTATGCAGGAGAGAAAAGTGACTTGAATCTGAATAATGCCAAAGAGGACTTCATGATTAAAGAAAATTGAACACATGCCAATGAAAAGGATGTGAAGGACAGAAGACAGATGGGGCCACAGAAAATGTACTAGTGCCCCACTAACAAGATTTTATCAAACTTAAAGTCTTTTGCTACCAATCCAGTATTTAAGGAGGAAGAAAATTTCTCAGTTGCTCAAAAAATAACAGGAACACACGCATAATTTTAATTAACTCGTTTTTAATAGTTTTATTAAAATATAATTTATTTATAAAAGTTGCATATGTCTAATGCATATGGTTCAGTGTTTGTGGTCGTAGGCATGATAGCACCATAACCAAGGCTGCAAACACATCCATCATTGCCACAAGTCTCTTCATGTCCTCTTCATTTTCATTCAAAGACATGAATGAGAAACACCATCATAACAAAACTTAAAGAGTGCCATACTCTGTTGTTAACTGTAGGCACTCTCTTGTGTGCAAACAATCTCTATAAATTACCCATCTTCCATACCCAAAACTTTTATACCTACTGAACATCAATTCCTCATTTCTGTCTTACCCAGGTCCTTCAAGATTTATGATATTTTCTGCTTTTACAAGTTGAACTATTTCAGATATCTCATATGACGGGGACCATAAAGTATTTGTTTTTTATGCAAGTTATTTCATTTAAAATAATATCTCCCAAGTTCACTCACATTATTACAAATGCTAGAATTTTTATTTTTATTGCTAAATAATTTTGAATTGTATAAATATTCCATTAAAAGACCATCAACAGATGAATGGATAAACACATTTATCTTTATTTAATACTTCGGTATCACATATTGGGTATTCGAATAGCCAATGTAAGCTTGTATATGTATATGTTTTACATATTTATATTTATATTTATTATATGGAACACTAGGTTTTATTCCCATTATTAGGAATTAGATGGTTTGGGCCGGGGAAATAGCTCAGTAGAATAATTGCTTCCCTGGCAAGCACAAGGGCCTGAGTTCAATCCCTGGTTCCAAAAAAAAAAAAAAAAAAGGAATTAGATGATCATCTTTAGACTGCAAATGCAAAGACTGCCATCAATAACTCATCTTTCCAGTTACTTCTACTCTACAACTCTTTGCTGAAAAGTTCTGTGTTCAGAAATGATGTATTCACCTCATCCAGCCTCTGAAGTAAACTGCAAGACTGTAGCAGATTTTGTTGATACCTCCCTTCAGAGCTTCACATTCATGTGCAGCTGTACTGGGGCCCATATCAACCTCCCACTTGTAGAGACTCCACTGCATCTCTGTTTCCCTGCCCGAGGAGATTGTCTCTGAAGCCACAGCTTAACAGGCTCAAGTTTAAAAAAGCTAATGCTCTTGGGGACAGATGGAAGTCAGTGCATAAGTAGATCTGCATCACTGTCCCTCAGGGGACAGTTGGAAAGCATGTTTCATTCATTTTCTCAGAGAATCTTTAATAATTCTGAATCTGTCGGAATTGCCTTAGAATACTCACGTTGTTGACTTCTGTCCTTTTATGTGCTTTCTAGTTCATTTCTCAAACAAATGGCCTCTAAAGTATTTGTCTCTGTTTACACCTTGAGGGGCCCATCAAGCCATTCAGATATGCTTTCAATAAATTCTTCATGTCTGGTTGACACTTAGAAGATTTGGGAGTATTGCAGAGGAATTATGCAAGGGTATCAGTGACCCCTATGGCTTTACTCTACCTCTCCTTGCTGTTATTGATCCCAAAGTGTCTAGCATTACAGAAGCAAAGGGTCTTAAAGCACTAATAGGGCTCTAAATGTCCCCTCACTCAATGAGTTAATGTTAGCATATGTTTCACAATGGTTAATATGGTGCTATTTCTGCAATTAATCATTTTTGTCAATAGTTGCAAGTAAACATAGCCATGAAATGTGGAATGAATAATAAGAAACTGAATATTTATGGACATATTGAGAAGATATAATGATCATTTGTATCACTAACAGAAGCAGAAATACAGTTTCTTGGAGCCTAAACTGGTTTATAGATAAAGGGAAGATTTTACCAGAAAAGTGTGTGTTTCTGCTGGCTACAATAAATCTAAGAGGAATTTAAAGTGCCAGACTAATTTAGAAGGCACAACTGGATCAACAGTTTGGCTTGGTTCTAGGGAAATCACATATTGTAAGATTTAGTAAAGATCACATTCATAAATTATAAAAAGATTAATTTAGATAAAATACATTATTTTTTAGGTAGAATTTCGCTATCCACTGCAGGCCAATATTGAGTGTACTGTGGAGTACGCACTCAGACTCACGATCCTCGTGACACAGGCCTCAGAATGCTAGGGTTAAAGGCAAAAGCCCTAATTCTGTATTGACCTAATGTAGATGTACATTAGAGGGACAGCAAGCATTTCTGGCTTGAGAAATTTGAGATGCAGGGACTGCAGGTGAGCAAATATTCCAAGACACATTTCTTTCCTTTTTGAGAAAAATCTCTCTCTGAAATAGAAATACCCATGATGTTAGAAACAACTTTATTATATTTATGATGAAAAACATCAACTTGTTTATAATTATGAAAAATGATTAACAGAGAGCACATTTCCTGTTCCATGAAAGAATTTCAAGTAGATCAAGAAGACAGACAATGGGATTTGATCATTTTCTTGAAAAGATAGGAAATGTTTTTGGTCGAAGCTGTGCAAACCAAACTAAGGCAATATTATATAACCAGTGATAAGTTTGTAAAGTAGGTTAACATTGCAGCCAAGACATAATGACATATTTTCCTCCATAACTGGTGCTAAGTTGACCAGTTACAACAAGGAAACACTCTGGTGGGAGTGTGGGGGTCTGCAGGTAGAAAGGAACCAGCATGAATAAAATTTACAGCTCAATAGTTGGAAAAACATATAAATAACTTACTTCAGTAGTGTGTGCAAAGAACACTGAGTCCTCAACAGAGTTGAAGTGGCATTGTCTGAATTATTTTTTCAAGAAACTACTTTGAAAGTCCTGTTAATAACAGGCAAAGGAGTGTAGGGAAATGACAATCCAGACAGAAGGCCTTGGAGGGATTGGGAAGAGATGGTAGAGGGAGGCTGGAGTTCAACAAAAATTTTGTTTATTCATTCATGTATGTATGTGGTTATTCACTCACCAGACATTCATTCATTAGGACTTAGGTCCAGTCTAATCAAGATGTTACAGAAACTACATCCCCTACCCTTCATTCAGATTCCTCAAATGTTACCTCTCATTCTGGTTTTTTTCTACTTGAATATACCCATATTTATGTTTCTTCCAACATTTTGAGAGTAACTTGTAGATATGACACTTCTTTTGTCTTTATATATTTGTGTGATAACTTTAGAAAGGGCACTTGTTAAAAGAATCTCAGGAAAATTACCCAAATCAAGTATTTGGTATTGATAAACCTATCCAATCCATGGACCATATTGAAAGTGATGTCACCAGCCCAATAATATCTTTAGAGCAAAAGGACACCTGGAATCATTTATACATTCTGTTTTCTTGATATTTTTAGTTTCCTTTAATCTGGACAAGTTTCTTAGTATTTCATGATATTGACATTTTTTGAAGAGCATAGGCTAGTTGCTTATAGAATGTATCTTAATTTGAGTTTTTTTGGCATTTCCATTTGACTAGACTCTGCTTATTCAAATTTAAAAGGAACACTTCAGAAGTGATGATCTTTTCAGAGAAACACGTCAGGAGTCACATGTTGCCCTACCTCATTAGTGGTAATATTAACTTTGGTCATTTGCTCACACTGACATAGCTAAGTCTCTCCACTATAAATCTCAATGTTCTACTTTATTATTATAATTTTTATTGATATATGTTTGCAAAAACAGTATTCCTAGGGAATTGGTCCATATACATAGCACAAACTGATCCCTTCTACTCCCCTTTACGTTTCCCTTCCTCCTGCACCCCCTACCCTCAGATCCCCTCCACATCCCCCCAAAAATATACTTCCCTGTTTTCCATCATCTATCTTTCATTTTGTTTCTAAATTATTTATAGTCTTGGTTTCTCTCATGTGAAAAGTGATGTGATATTTAACTTTTTGTGTTCGACTTATTTCACTTACTACTGTGGTCTCAAAATGAACCCATTGTTGTTTTTCTTCAACCACTCACCTGTTGATGGGTGTAGACTGCTTTGAAGATTTAGCTATTTTGAGTTGTGTTATTACTGATATAAACATTAGTATTGATGTATCACTGCAATATTATGTCTTTCTTTTGGGAAGGGTCCCAGAAGAGATATACCTGACTCAAATAGAATGTTAATTTTTAATTTTCTAAGTAATCACTATGCCCATCTCCGTAGTTGCTGCACTAGTTTACAATGTAGCAGAGTTCCTTCTCCCCAACAATCTCAATAGCATTTGTTGTTTTATACATTCTTGTTGTTGGTCACTCTCTCTGGGGCAAGCTAGAATCTCAGTGTTCTTTAATTTGGATTTTTTAATGGCAAAAGATGCTGAACATTTTTTAATGTACCATTTGTCATTCATACTTTTTTTTCCTGAGTCTTCATCTCAAAAGCCCAGTTTTTTAAAATTAAGATTTTTGTTTTGGAGGTCTATTTCTATTTAGTTACTCATAGAGTCTAGACTATAATCCTTTGTCTAAAGAGTAGCTGACACACATTTATTTTCACCATCTGTGTTGTCTCTTCGTTCTGTTAGCTGTTTCCTCTGGTGTGTGGAAGCTTTGCATTTGATATGTTCCCATTCACTGATCCAAGGTGTTATTTCTTGTGCAACTGAGGTCCTGTTCAGAAAGTCCTACCTAGGTCTATGTCTGCAACTGTTTAACTAATTTATTTTCCAGTAGATCCAACATTTCCTTTTTTATATATCAGTCTTTGATCCATTCTCATTTGATTTTAGTGCAGGTTTAGAGATAATTAAGTACCTTGATTCATTCTCCTGCACAAGGATAACCTCTTTTCTGAGCACATTTTTTTAAAGAGCTATCTTTTCTCCAGCATATGTTTTTATGCCCTTTGCTGAAGATCAGATGTCTGACAGATTGTTTCTGAATCCTTGTTCTGTTCCATTGATCAATATGTGTGTATTTGTGCCAGTACCACGCTATTTTTATCACTGTAGCTTTGAGAATAACTTGAAATCCAGGTTTGTGAGGCCTCCTGCTTTGCTCTTGGCCCAAAGTAGATTTTGCTATTTTGGAGCTCCTCTGGTTCCATATACATTTTAATATTGTTTTCTCTACTTATGTGAAGTGTATTCATGGTATTTTGACTGGGATTGCATTGTATCTATATGTCATTTTTGGTAATGAGGCCATTTTGACAACATTGGGTTGGGCTACACAGAAATAGGATAATTATTTTTATTATCTGGTTTACTCTTCAATCTTTACCTTTTTCAAAGTATTATAGTTTTCTTTAAACAAATCTTTTACTTCTTTAGTTAGGTTAATTCCAATATATTTAATTTCTTCTGAATTTTGTGAATTTTATTGTTTTCCTGATTTCTTTGGTGTTATGTTCATCACTGTATAAACATAAATATATTGTCTCTTTGAAACTATATCAATTTATGTTTTTTATCACATTTTTACCTACTAGTTTTAACATCTATCAATGACTATCACCTTTGCTATTATTATGGTTCTTGATATTTATTTTGTAATATATGTATTATTCATTTATCTGTTGCTTTCTTATCAAAAGAAAATCTTTCTCTTCCCACTCAGTATTTACTTGGTTTAGATTAGATTAATATATTTCTGTTTTATTCACTAGGTTATAATCCTTTATTATCAATATTAATTTGAATGTTCTATTCTTGGGTGATGGAAACTCTTTGAATGAGACCTTAGTCCCATAAATCTTTGAGGCCTTTCCTTACTTGTTGCAAAAAGTATTTCAGGGTCCTCTTGTAATGTCCTTGCTCTGACACCGGAATTAGCCATTTCACCCAAATTACTGGTTCTCTTGGTACAAAATGATATTAGATATCAAGATCTGATTGCTATTTGTTCTCAGCTTAAAATCATTGCTGCCCACTTGTGCACAGCCCTGCGTGAGGGCAGGGGCAGGGTGGAGGTGTTGGGCCTGCCAAGTCTGGGCCACAGTTCCCCACTGTGGTGCTGACAGAGTGCCAGGTGAAGCCAAGCATTGAAGTCGGATCCAGATGCTGTACTCTGCAGCCTGGTGAAGTAGAGTCAGACGCATCTGCCAGGGAGCACAACTGCGAGTCCTCTGTGGATCCTACTGGAAAGAAGAAACCTGATGAAACACCTATGTTTGACCCAAGTCTACTCAGAGAAGTGGACTGGAGCCAGAAGACAGCTACATTTTCTCCAGCCATTTCTCCACCACATCCCAGAGAAGGCTTGTTTTGGAGGCCCTTTTGTACTGCTGACTTAAAAAGAGACTTTTTATGGTACTGGGTCAGCTGACAGAGACTAGAGTTGTCAACCCAGAACAGTTCATGGAATCTTTTGAGCATATGAAGAAATCTGGGGGATATTATTTTATAATTGTGGAAGATGTGACCCTAGGACAGATTGTTGCTACAGCAACTCTAATAATTGAACATAAATTCATCCATTCCTGTTCTAAGAGAGGAAGAGTAGAAGATGTCATTGTTAGTGATGAATGCAGAGGAAAGCAGCTTGGTAGACTGTTATTGTCAACTCTTACTACTCTGTTAAGTAAGAAACTGAACTGTTGTAAGGTTACTCTCGAGGGGCAGGGGAGATGTCTCAGTGGAATTAAGTGCTTCCCTGGCAAGCACAAGCGCCTGAGTTCAATTTCCGGTTCTGCCAAAAAAAAAAAAAAAAAAGATTACTCTTGAATGTCTACCACAGAATGTTGGTGTCTATAAAAAGTTTGGATATACAATATCTGAAGAAAACAACATGTGTGGGAGGTTTGTAAGCTAAAACTCTCCTAAGAGAATTAAAAAAGTGATGTTGCTGCAATCCAATGGCTTCCATTGACTGAACTGAAAACCCCTTGTAATATCCTAACTGTAGTGACATTTAGATTATTTTGGGCTGTGGGACAAGCTGTAAGTTTAGACTATAAATATTATAAAGGGGATGATTTGTAACCAAATGAATAAATTTTTAGCTTGAATCTTTTATTGCATTGTATTTTTCTAAAGTTTGGCTTAATTTTTTGGTAGTAAAGTATGAGTAGTAAGGAGCTGTGCTGCTCATTAAAAAAAAACTGACTAAGGTTGTTTCTTATCATACTCATAAAACTATTTTTGTTTCAAAGAGATTATCTGAATACACTTGTGAGTGTCATTTTGACACATTATAGGAAGTTGAATCAATATACTACATCTAACATTTGTTGATCCTAATATTGACAAACTACTTAATCAGTCTTTTAAAGAAATATGAAATTGATAGGATTCAGAGTAAAACAAATGTTGTACTTCGCAAAAATTTACATAGTTCTATATAATGTACTACCTATATTATCTGTGAAATAGCACTCATTAGAATTACCTAAGAATGAATATAAGGGTCAAAACCAAGGTATTTTTTAAGTGAATGGGCAAGTCTTGGCTTATATACTTTTACTTTTTAAAAAATGGGTACTGGAGCCTTTTAATGGTTTTGTGAAACATGGAATATTACAAAATTGTATGAAATATTTAAAAATGTTTGGCGTTGTATTTGTCACATCTTTAAAATGTTGATCCTAGTTTTTTCTATTTAATTTGATTATAATGGTACTACTTTTCTGGTCACTGTCCTATTTATTTATTTTTTAAAGTTGAGGAATTAAGATACTTTAATCTTTTGCATTCCATGTTATATTAAACTGTTCATACAAATAAAAAAAGAAAATCATTGCTTTTAGATTTCTCAGTAATCAAAACTAGAAAAAGACTTAAAGAAAAATGTGTGAATACATACTCTTAATTATTACCTCTTTATTTAGCCAATTAGCTGTTTTAAAACTATGACTTCAAAATGATTCCAGTCTCGCATGATAGTGTTCATTCCAATTTTCCATCTTTGCATATTTATGTCATTTTTCCAGTAACAAATTTATCTTCTTCAACAATATATTATATGTAATCTAGCAATGTAGAAAAAGTAGTTTTGTATTACAACCCAAGTCTCTTAGAAAAGAAACCTACTAATCAAGATTCAATATTTGCTTAGAGTTCTATTTTTCTTTAGCTTAAAACATTTGATCCAATTTGCCATATTTGGGTTAAATCTCCCTGAACTCCCTATTAGTATTCTTTATTCAAAATATTAGTTATTTGAAATACATTATATCATTTGTTTCTGTTTCTGTTAAATTTCAAGATAAGTGTATATGTTTTTCTCAGTGTTTATTGTCATTCCTTTGTAAAAAATTTCTTTGATTTTCTTCATAGTTCCATATTTCATGACATTATCAAAACATGCAGATGTTTTATTTTAGTAAAATAACCTTTTGCCTAAAATTTAATAATTTCTATTTTGTTATTAGTTTTTAAATAGTAACTTTGTAGTAATAAAACTTTCTCATTTAGCATATGATTAAATTTTACGAATACCTACTATGTGCTTGAGAAGAAGACATACTCAGTTAGGTATATGTCAATATTTTTATATCTCCCTATTGACTAAGTGGCGTAGGACTTTTGCATGCTGTCCTGTGTTCATTTGATTGATCTTACAATAATTCTGAGGTACTAATGACTCCTATGGTCAGCACATTTCTACTTGTGTCTCTTTGCATCATGTTTTTTTTTTTTATTTTTGCTTCATAATGGTGTTTGCTACAAAATAGCTGCTTAGCTATTTATCCTTCTTATATCTTTATTGTGAATGGAAGCTTTTATGGTTAAAACAATAATCTTTGTCACATTCAGAAAAAACACATTAGTTTAATGTTTTCTTTGCTTTTTTGTTGTTCTCAGAAGCCTAATATATCTATGAGTATCTCTCTATGACATTTCTGGATTATTTTAATGTGTGTCTTTTAAGTAGAATGTTTTTGCATTCTTCCCTGTAAGCCAAGTTGAAAGTCCTTTTGATACACATTTATTCACAAGTTTTAAATGTCTGAGTGTAATTGTTTCATTTTATTTTAGGTAATACTTATGTGTATTCTGTTTGCTGTCTCACTGTAATTAAGCTTTCTGGATCTCTTAAAATTTCTTTTGGTATTTAAGAACAACTGTATTGTTTTATTTATTTATTTATTTATTTATTTATTTATTTGCATTTAGGACAGGCTCTACAGGGTCTACAGGGTCTCACTCCATAGAACAGACTCTTAGTGATCCTCCTGTTTTCAGCCTCCCAAACGCTGGGATTACAGGCACAAGACAACATGCCCAGTCTCAGTCTCCATCTCAGCATGCCCCGGGGGCAGGGCCAGCACAGCAAATAGGGGATCAAACCCCAGCTGCTGTGCTCTGTATTATTTATTCTAGAAGTTTGTTTTTTATGCATTTATTTTTAATGTCCTTAATACCTATGCTTCTTTTGAGCTGTGTCACCATGCTGTTGGAACTTTGGACTAATTTGCTCCTTCCCATCACCTACGCAGCTCCTGTCCTCACTGCCTCCTTAAATATTTTTTACATTCCATTGTTTTACTTATCTTCTTTATTGACTCCAATTATACTATGTTTGATCTCCTTTATCTATCTCCCCTTTTGGTCACTTTATTTCTGGACCCTTCTGTTTCTTTTCTTATTTTAAGTATCCTATTAATTTTTAATAAAACATTATATTGTCATTTGCAACAACTCTTCCCTGAGCATCCTGAAATTTAGTATTCTCTTTCAATATAATTTTATCTTTTTAAACCTTTTAAGTTCTTTCTTAGGTTTTGATTTCCTGATTCACATTTTTTTTCACTTTTTTCCCCCTGATTAATTTAAATTAAAGTGCACTCTTACAGTTTTTCTCTTCTTTGCCCTTGTATTAGTGGGATGTGGAAGAAAGGCTTTGCAATATTCAATTGATTGTATTTTCATTCTGGTTTACCTTTACAGTAGTTTTAGCAAATGTAGAGCGTGGTTCTGTGTTATAAGGTTCTGAACTGGTGAAATGTATTGATGTCTGATGTTCAGAGATGCTCTGTGTCCAGCTTTGGCCACAATCACAGCACTCGAGAGGCCGAGCCTAGAGAATTAGAGGTTCAAATCCAGCTCGCGTCACACAGTAACTTCAAGGACAATTACCTGGCAAATTCAAAACAAAAGCACAAAGATTCCCTATGCTTTCCATGGAAAAAAAAAAAGAAAAAAAAAAAAGCATTGTTCTGTTAATGAGTAGATTTGGTTGGGGAAGGGATGCTATGAGGTGGTGAGTTTTAGTCCTTCAATGGGTTTTCTTTATCTTATGGAGTTTAATTCTTCCCTCTTGCTTTATTGGTCCTTTACTACAGTGTCCAAAGAGTAATATCATTTCCTTTTGACTTTCCTCTTGAAGACCTACTCCTTACATTCTGCATGTCTATTTTCTTCTCAGTCATCTTCACACTGATCTAGACTCTTCTCCAGTGTTTTCACACAGAAGGAAGATATTTTCTGAAATATTTTTAGTTGAAGAATTTAGACAGCATTATAGGAAGTATCATTTCTATGTGAACACATAGAAGTATGTGAAAATCTATCAGAAAGAAATCCATCACAATTTAGAGACTGTGGGGTGCCTCAGCAGATTACTTCAAAGCCTGGAGTATCTGAGGACAGGTAAGCATGCGTAAAGACATGACCACACTGTTTGAGCAGGCGCACAGCAAACACACATATACAAGCATGGCTTAGCACAGCCAGCCACACACAAGCTGTAGTTATGACAGTACACAGAACATAAACCATGAGAACAGCTCACATGTTCAAGCTAGACAATATAGATGTTGCTGGCTGCTGTTGCCAATGTCAGCTCCACATATTTTCTTTGGGGACCTCACCTGTGAAAATGCCCCTTCAGTCCATTGACTCTGATAGAGACCTGATTCAGCTGGTTTCAAATTCTAATTTCATCACATTAAGAAGTAAACTATATCTTCATCTCTCATTTGTACATTTTGCGGGCTTCACATTTCCTTCTATTTCAAAAATTTGTCGTATTTTTCCATCTCGGTATAGGAAAGAAAAATCCTTTGTGTGAGTTCTTACAATGAACAGAGTCTCACAATGTCTTGAGAATTCAAAGACTTTATTGAAGACTGGTGAGCACAAGGAGCGTGCTCTGGTTTCACATTCCCTTCCCTTTATCTGTTCCATGCTCTGTACCTTGTCATTTATATTACAAAATCCAAAAAGGTTTTCTGGTGTGAAAAGCAATGCAACTTTCATAAGTTTCTTCTCTAAATTCATACAAGTTAAAAAAATGCTTAGTAATAAAAAACAATTTTTGGTTTTAGACGGCACTTTTAAATATAGCACCATTTTACTCTGTTAATACAATGGGTTAAAAATAAATGTCTTACTCTTCGGGGTAGTTAGCTACATAATGGAGTGGATTTTGCAGTCAAACTTATAATATGAGATATTACCCAGTATTGATGCAACTAAGTAATGTCTAAAAATAAAAAGTTCAAACTACAGACAGGAGCCTGCTCCTCTAAAGGCAGAACCTTGGGTACTGTCTTCAGGTCAGGTAGGCACTTCTGGCTAAGAACACCACATGCAATCTCTACAAGGGGGCCTTGGGATCACTTCATGCAGTGAAAATCTCCCTTTAGTAACTCAGCACATTTACAGCCAACATATATTCCAGGAAGCTGAGCCCATAGCTCCTACATTCTGTATTTTACCCTTACCCAGGGCATCCCGAGGAAGAGGAGATTTCAGAAACAAATTCTCCTTTCCCTTACAAATGTAAATCATCTATTTGCCCAGGTATGCATTTAGTGAGGACACTGAGTAGGACTGGCTGCCTTAACACCTTTCTTCCAGCAACTTACTATGACTGTCCTTTTTCTATCAAATGGATAACTAGGGGAAGCATTACTACTACATTGAAAGCAGGAAGGAAAGTCTGGTTATTTAGATCATGAAGTTAGGGACATTCATCTATTTGGTCTCATCTCTGTCATCTATCCATGTACATAACAGTCTTCACACTTGAAGTTATTCATCTGAAGGAACTATGCAGTGGCTTAGTTGCTCAGGCAGTTGGCATTATCCACGGTATCTGAAACTAAATCAAGACTTTATTAAATTTTCTGAAAATTAGAAAACAGTGTAGGGATTCTGTATATGTATAATACTAAATATAATACATAACTATACCATATAATAAACATATACAATAAGTCAAAGTCTAAATTTATATATTGCCATCCAGTTTTCTTTTATGGGCTCAAACCCAGCGTGTCACTATGCAGTTCAGACTGGACTTGAACTCATAATGATCCTCCTGCCTCAGCCTTCTGAGTTGTGGAATTACAGGCATGTACCACCACACTCAGCTTCAGTATTTTTTAATTGTCCTAATTTCTTTCCCCAAAATGAAATGTCAAGAAAATAATAATAGCAACATGCTTTCATGTATGTTTTAATGTATATATCACTAAATTTTTTAGAAACTGTTCTACATACAGTTGTCTAAATGAAATATTTTAAAGGAATGCTATAAACATGACTTTAGTCATTTTAGCTCTTAAAGCACCACTAAAATGCATCTTCTTTTTGCTATTGTGCTGTCGTTTCTCTCAATGAACGCAGCTGCCTCAGAGGGTCTCAGAAGTCACAATCAGCCTGGGACAGTTTGCTGGATAGCTTTCATGGAAGGAACAAAAAATTTGTATCCATTATCCTTTTATTGGTGAAATTTGAGAACTTAATAGCTTAGATATTTTCTGAAGTAAAAATAGAATTAAATCATCTGAAAAGACTTACCTCAATTTACCAGGAGGGCAGAGTTGAGAAATTAAATGGGGCTTTCAATTAAAGGTAGTTTTGATTTTTATCATTTGAGCAAACACATCTATCATTCTCCTACAATATTATCTTTTTTGATCTAGGTTGTCTAAGTGACAGCCTTACTTCCTTACCCTTTTTGATAAACCTCTTTTTATGCTTTCTGGCTTGCAAAAGTCTCTTGAGATTTGTTTTAAAAATGAAGTACTGGGTCAGGGAGATAGCTTAGGGGTCTAAGCGCCTGCCTGGTAAGCGCAAGAACCCAGGTTCTATCACCAGTACCACATGCAGGGCTTGCCCCACCCTGGACCTGCTGCCAGCTACTGAAACTGAGTGTGGTGACACACACCTGTAATCTTGGTGGTGAGGAGGCTGAGGAGAGTCACTATGAGTCGACTGCATAGACAGACCCTGTACCAAATACAAAAATATAAATAAATACATACATATATACATACATAAATATAGAGTGGTATTTTGGAGAAAAATTTTATCTATGTGTGTCTGTATAAACAAATTATATTTATGAAATATGAATGACTTTTCTGCTTACATACATGTTATATTTATGAAATGTAAATTGATTATTCTGCTTATATATTGTTATAGATAGGTTTCTCATGCTAGTTGGTAGTGAAAATTACAAACTTTAAAATACATGCTTATGGATGAGTATTGCCTACTCACATAAATCTTTTTTTCTAGGATCTTAAAGCCCCTTTAACTTGCAGCTGCACATTCATTGGGCTCTGGGGCGCAGAGCTGGGGCCAAGGGCTTCCCTGCCAGAGGTCCTTGTGAGCCCTGAGTCTCCTGAGAGCAGACTCCCAGCAAAGCAGGACTGGAGAACATGCAGTGAATGTTTCTTAAGGGCCTATGTCACTTAACTGTAATTCAAAGCTATAGGACAAAAGAAAGTTTTAAAATGTCACCATCTGCTAACACACTTTTTATAGAAACATCATTTGAAAAATACAAAAGCCATACAAGATATATTTTGCAGGAAAATGTTGGTAAAAACTATTTAGAATTTAGATTTGCCAACACATGTTTCAACTAAATTTCTTTATTCTGGGAGGGAAATGGCAAAGGATCATACTTAATGTTTTTCACATTTCATGTTATCACAATTTGGACAAGCTATAGTACACATATCTTAATCCTTCCAGTAGAACTTTTATTTTAAATATGACATAATTCCTACAATCAGCACAGCTGACACAGTCCCCATTGCAGAGAACCTTCAGCTCCAATCAGTAAGCTCAGATGATGGGGAGAGGTGAGAGCTAGTTCCAGAAGCAAGAAGTGCTTATTTTAGGGAAAAGGTAGCAGTCTCAATGATGAAGATCAATAGGTGAAGAGAACCTCAGGCAAGTGGCTCTGTGGCTTCATTTTGTTTATGAATCATCTAGTGAGATTGTGGTTAAGTGGAATCTTGGTTCTGAGATCAAGAAATCCTACTGCAGTATATCTTAAGGATTCCAGGATTCCTGAATACTTCTTTTTTATTTTGAAAATAATATGAACAAAACAGAATTACAAACCAGGTTAGTAGGAGAGTCACAATAATTAATACATTGCATATTGTTGTCTTTGTAATGGTTACTAGAGTACAGGATGTATGATATCTTGTCCGGATAATATTAGCACAAACCTTCTTTTCAATGAACTAAGGGAAACTAACTGTACAGCCATCTTAACTATCTTGTGTATAAATGAATTTTTCTTTTTTTCTCTTCCTTCCTTTACCACATCCCCACATCTCAATTTGTATTTTCTTTTGAACAGTTTCTTCCGACTTCACAATAACTATTGTACATTTTGTATCTTATTTATTTATTCAGTTTCTCACACTAGCAAGACAATACGATGTTTACACATGTGGCTCTGATTTATTTCACTTATGAGTATGGTCATTTACCTATAAAACTCATGATTATCCTTCTTTATATCTGAATAATGCTACATTGTATAAATTGACTACATCATTTTTATCCATTCCTTGGATGATGGGCATTTGAATGGTTTCCAAGATTTAACTATACCAAATACTGCTGCTATAAACATGGGTGCACATATATCCCTGTAGTATGTTTTTAATTCTGTGAAGATATCCAAAGGGGAAGAGATGGGTCGAATGGACCTCTATTCCTAGTTTTTTGAGAAAGCACTTCGCTGATTTCCACAGTGATTATACCATTCTACACTCCCATCAACAGTGGAGAAGGGCTCTTTTTTCCCTACACCCCACCACCATTTGTTATCATTTGATTGTTTGACGATAGCTATTCTTTCTTGGGTGAAATGAAATCTCATTTTTGTTTAATTTGCATTTCTTGAATGATCAATGATACTGAACATTTTTTATGTATTTATTTGTCATTTGTATTTCTTCATGTGAGAAGTATGTATTAATCTCAGATGCCCATTTTAGATTGGGTTTTGTACTTGCGGCATCTTCTTTTATTCAGTTCTTTATAGATAGAAGTCTATTGTCTGAGGGACAAATGGCTATAATTTTTCTAACTCTCTGTGTTGTATTCTTACTCTTTTAGTGTTTTTTTTTTTCCAATGTGCAAAAGCTTTTTCAATGAAGTGACATCCCTTTTACTGATTCTTTGTACTAGTTCCTTTGCATTCTGGGTTTTGTTCATGAAATCTCTGACTACACCCTTTGTCTATTTTCTCTTGAAGTAATTCTATCTTTTAACATTTAGATCTCTGACCCATTTTGATTTTAGCTAAGTACATGGTAATAGAAATGGGTTTGGTTTTAGTCTTCAGTGTGTAGAAAGCCTAGCACCATTTTATTAAAGAGACTAGCTTTCATTCCTGTGAATATGTTTGACTTCTTTGTCTAAGACAAGGTGGAAGAGTGTGTTTGGGATTGTGTCTGCATCCTCTATTTTGTTCAACAGATGCTCAGCCTGCTTTTTGTCAGTACTGTACTGATTTTATCACAGTAGCTTTGTAGTGCAAATTTAGGTCTGGGATTGTGATGCTCACTGACTTGTCTCCTTTGGCCAGAATTGCTTTTCCTATTCTAGGTCTCTGGTTCCAAATGAATTTATTTAGATCTGTGAGGTATCCTAATGGTATTTTGATTGGGATTGCATTAAATCCATATAACAGTTTTGGAAGTTTGGTCATTTTTACTATGTTGGCTCTTTGTATCCAAGAGCAAGGAATATCATTCCATTTTATGCTATCCTTTTTGATCTCCTTATTTTGGGTACTGAAATTATCACTATTGTTACACTGAGTCCTAAGTATTTCATTTTTTAGGTTCTACTGTGAAGGGTGTGTTTTCCCTAATTATTCTCTCTGTGAGTTTGTTTTTCATGTAAAGGAATGCTATTGATTTTTGAGTGTTGACTTTGTATCCCACTACCCTAGTGAATATGGATATTGTGGTTGATTAACAACTGATGGTCAACTTGGAACACTAATCTGAACTAAATCAGTGATAAGCTAGGAGTGGAGGGCCCACCTGAGGATTGTTGCCAAAAACATAAAAGGGAGAACTAGAAAGAAAGAAGGAGGCTATTCATTCTTTGGGGGCTGTTGATCCTCCTGGAAGAGCTGTTCATACTGTTTTTTCTGATATGAACATGACTGTTCTCATTGGCAGAGGAGCTTAAGATCTTGTTGTTACTGAGAATAGCTATGCTTCCTGGCTCCACAAGAGATGGCACAGTGTTCAATTTTCTAGAGAAGCTTGTTATGATGGCTTTCCTGATATGATCTCAGCTGTCCTCATCATCACAAGAGATTGGGACCTCATTGTCTCTGAAGATGGTTGTCTTGGGGCAGATTTGATCCTTACTCTCAGCATTTATTTCTGGCTCCAGTGCAGATCCCTTAGCCTATTGGCACAGATCCTTCATCCCACTGGCACAGACTATTGACCTTGGGGACTTCCCAACACAGATCTGTGAAACAGACTTGCTTGAGGCATCATCATGGGCTCTAGATCTTCCTGAACTGGACTCATGCAGAACACTGCTATGGGATCTCGGCCCTCAGCTAGATTATTTTGGTCTTTATTGTGTACACAGATCCCCTGCACTCTTTTTTACTTGACTCTTTGGGTGACTATTATAAAATAATCCTATAAATTATGTGTCTTGTATTAAATTGTTTTCCTTGCAAATGCTAACAGCAACCAATATTAAATCTGAAAGTATTTTGGTGGAGTTTTTTTGATCTTCCAATGTCAAGTATCATGTCATCTGCAAGTAATGATATTTTAATTTCTTCCTTTCCTAATTTTATTCCTTTTATTTTTTTTCTCTTGTCCAGTTGCTTTAGTTAGTGTTTCCAGAACTATATTGAATAGCAGTAGTGATAGTGGGCGTCCTTGTCTTGTTCATGATTTTGACCATTTAATATGATGGTAGCTATTGTTTTGTCAGAAAAGGCTTTTATAAGATTGAAGCAAAGACCATCCATTCATTCAAATTTTCTTCAGGGTTTTAATCATGAAGGGGTGTAGCACTTTGTCAAATGTTTTTTCTGTATCTATTGAGATATTATTTTGATTTTTGTCTTTGGTTATGTTAATACGGCATATTACATTTACTGATTTTCTATGTGGAATGACACCTTCATCTCCAGGATAATTCCTTCTCTGTCTGGGTGTATAATGTGACAGGGTCTTAGTAACGACTTTTGCATCTATGTTCATTAGGTATATTGGCTTGTAGTTTCTATTTTGGTGGCATTCTTCTCTGCTTTTGGAATCAGGATAATACTTGCTTACAGGAATGTTTTTGGAGGTACTGCTTCCCTTTCAATTTATTTAAAGAGATTCTGCATTAGTGGCATTTGTTCTTCACTAAATTTCTTATAGAATTTAACAGTGATTCCATCGGGGTGTTCTTTATTGGCAAAATTTTACTTACATTTTCAATGTCATGTCTAATATTGAGTTATTTAGAAATTTTATATATTCTTGATTTAATTTGGCAATTTGATTGTGTCTAAGAATCTGTCCATTTCTTCTGTATTGTGTCTTATTTGAATGTGGATTCTTACAGTATGTGTTCATGATTTCCTGGATTTCTATGAGATCCATTATTATTTTCCCATTTTCATTTCTAATTGCTTGAATAAGTGTTTTTTCTATCATCTTTTCAATAAGGTTGCCTAATGGTTTATCAACTACATTTATTTTCTGAAAGACCAACTTTCAGATTCATTGATTCTTTGCATTGTTTTCTTAGTCTGTATTTCCTTAATTTCTGCTCTTATTTTTATAATCTCATATGAGGTTTAGATTTGAGTTTTTTCTTTCTTTAATAATGTTTGGTCATTTGGCCAGAACCACCATCTTCCAGTAGTTGGCCAAAATGACTAACACAA
>NW_004524592.1:2337910-2344245 GCF_000260255.1 Octodon degus | reverse complement strand
ATTATTTGTTGAAACTGTACTTCCGATTTGATTTGAAACTGTCTCATTGCTATATGTTTATCAATAAAACTGTAGAAAAAAAAATAAAAAAAAATAGAAAAATGGGATTGTTCCTTTGGCTACATACATGGGAATCTAAAAAAGTGTGATATTGTAGACATCAAGGGAATGGGTATTGTGCAAAAAGGAATGCCTCACAAATGTTACCATGGCAAAATGGGAAGAGTCTACATTGTTACCCAGCATGCTGTTGGCATTGTTGTAAATAAGAAGGTTAAGGGCAAGATAATTGCCAAGAAGATTAAAGTGTATATTGAGCATTTTAAGCAGTCATAAAATCATGATAGCTTTCTGAAACATGTCAAGGAAAATAATCAGAAAGAGAAGGAAGCCAAAGAGAAAGGTACCTGGGTTCAATTGAATCACCATCCTGCCCCTCCAAGAAAAGCACACTTGGTGAGGACCAACAGGAAGGAACCTGAGTTGTTGGAACCTCTTCCCTATGAATTCATGGCATAAACTGGGGTTGCTGCTCTGCCATTCAGTACCTAATTGGCAGTGTACGTGTCCTAGGTCCTATGTAAAGATAACTTATGTTTTAAGTGTGGTTTTCTAAGTTGAACAGGTGCCTTCTTACCTCCGAGGTATTTGCAGCAGATTTTCACTGTACCTGGTAATTCAAGTCTTTACTCTTAAGTGTTTTTCTTGCTGAAAGATATTGCTGAGGTATTGTAAAGGTGTATACCCAAATACTCAAATACTTATAAAATATTTACATTGGCTTGAAGATCCTGTAAGTCACCATGGGGAAAAGATGTATGAAAATAAATGGCAGAAGCCACTTCAAAAACAAATGTAAGTCCATTTCAGGTCAATAGATAGTTTAAAGCAAAAAAAGAAAGAAAGAGAAGGAAAGAAAGAAAGAAAGAAAGAAAGAAAGAAAGAAAGAAAGAAAGAAAGAAAGAAGGAAAGAAAGAAAGAAAGTTTGGTGTTCAGCATTGGATTGTTTTGTGGGCACATTCTGTTTTCCTGGTGTGTGAGTTCATCGCTATAAATTTCCCTTATAGATCTTCTTTCTTTTTTTATTTTATTATTATTATTTTTTATTTTAGGGAAAGTTCTACAGGGTGTTCAGGGTCTCACTACTAGATCAGATTTATAGTGATCGCCTGTTTACAGTCTCCCAAGAGCTGGGATTACCAGCCTGTACCACAAAACCCAGTCTCAATTGCCATCTCAGCATGCCCTGGGGGCTGCTGGCACAGCAGGCTTGGGGATTGAACTCCCAACCCCTGTGCCTGCTTGCAGGCACTTTAATCTGCTGAGCTATTTGGTTTGCCCTAGGTCTTTCATTATGTCCCATAAGTTTCAATATGTTGTATCTGCATTATTGTTTAATTGTGTATGCTATTTAATTTCCTCCTTAATTTCTTCTGTGACCCAGTGTTTCTTTACAAGGATGTTGTTTGTGTAGTTTTTGTGATTTTTCTTTGTCACTGATTTCTAGTTTCATTGTGTCAGATAACATGCATAGAATAATTTCAGTTACTCTACATTTATTTAAACACATTTTTTTCAGCCAATATGTAGTGCATTTTGGAGACTGTCCTATGTGCACCTGAAAAGAATATGTATTGTAATGTTTTTCAGTGAAACTCTCTTTGGGCATCTACTAATTTCATTGTTTCAAATGTTTGTTTTAATTTTAATGTTTCTTTGCTGATTTTTTTTGTCCAGTTCATCTATTTGTGAGAATGGGGTATTGAGGCCCCTCACTTCAGTTTTGTTAGTGCTTATTTGTTTTCATGTTTGTTAATATTTGTTTTATGTAGTTGTGTAAACCTGTGTTAAGTGCATACATGTTTATGATTGATATCTCCTCTTGGAGTTTTCCTTTAACAAGTATGTAGTGAACTTTTTTTCTCTCTTTTGATCAATTTTGGCTTTAAGTTTGCATTGTCTGCTACCCCTGCTTTTTCCTGGGTTTCTGTGGCCTGGAGAAATGTATTATATTATTTAAATTTTTGTTTGTGAATTTATTTTCTTGTTAAATGTATTATTTTTAATGCAACCTATTTTTGGATCTTGCTTCTTCATCCATTCTTCCAGTCTGTTCCTTTTGATTTATGGGTTGAGACCATTTACATTAATGGTTATAACTGATATATATGTTGAGCTTTCTTTCTTAATGTGTTTTCCTCTTGTCTGTTCCCAGTCTTTTTCTTCTATTTAATTGTTAGCCCTGACTGGTGGCTTCTTTCTGTTGGTGTTCATGTGTTTGTAATCTTCATTATCTTTATCCAATATGTTCTTCGGAACATTCCCTGTAGTTGGTTTGTTGATCATACATTTTTTCTTGTTTTTTGTCATGGAACTGCTTCATTTCTCCAACAATTTTGGAAGAATGTTTTACAGGATACATCTATCTGGCTTATCATTGCTTTCTTTTAGGGCTTGAAATGCCTCACTCCACACTCTTTAATTTGAGGGTTTGTGTTGAGATGTCTGTTGTGATTCTTTTTGTTGTTGTTAAATCTTATTTATTTGTTTATTTACTTATTTGATACAGGGTTTTGCTACACAACTCAGACTTGGAGTGATCCTCCTGTCTCAGCCTTCCCACTGCTGGGTTTACAGTTGTGTGCCATCATAACCTGGTTTTGGGGCCAGCACAGTGCACCCAGGGTTCTGCGATTAGCACAGGATGAGGAACTAGAGCTCAAACTTGAGTCCTTATGTTTGACAGGCAGGTGCTTAGACCACTGAGCTATCTCTCTAGCCCTTCTGCTGTGATTCTGATACTTTTAATATTTTTCCTTTTGCTGAATTTCTTGATTATTATATGCCTTGGTATAAATTTGTTTTGATCATGGTTATTTGCAGTTGTATCTGCTTTATTTATTTGTATGTCAAATTCTTTATCCATGTGTAGGAAGTTTTCTGCCTATCTCTCTTTTCATTTTTGCAATACCAGGAATCAAACTTGGGACCTTGTGCTTGCCAGGCAGGCACTTAAGCTGCTGAGCTATCTTCCCAGCTCTTCTGCCATTATGTCTGTGCAGAGGTTTTAATGGCTTTTGTGCTATCTCCAACTTTACTTATTCTACCAATCTTATGTTGTTCTTCTTTCCTTCATCCTGTAGCTCTAAGATAGAGTGTGTGTGTGTGTGTGTGTGTGTGTGTGTGTGCGCGTGCGCATGTATGTGTGTGTGTACTCTTGTGATTTTTAATATATCTTTCTTTTCCTGGTTGCTAGCCACACTCTTGTTTTCTAGATCAGGTGTTCTATCTTTGCCTTCATTTAATCTGCCATGTATACTTTCAGTGGAGTTTTTAATCTCCTGCATTTTTGTTTGCATCTCTTTCACTGATTCCATTTTATTTTAAGTCTATGTTTGTCATTCATGATTCCACTGTTTTCCTGAGCTCCTGTTTGTTTATCTGTGTCTGCTTTAATGCCTCTCATGTTAATAGTCATTACTTTTTCCTTGACTTTTTGCATTTATTTTGTCACTTCTGCTGTTCTCATTTCAAAAACTTCCATTGTTGGCTTCTGATTTCCTCTATCTCTTTGTGCTGTAGATTTGTCTTTTGTGGGCAGGGCATTTGCATTTGCATTTTACTTCTTCATCTTGTCATTCTATATTTTTCTATTTTATTCTGTTTTCTGTGTTCATTCCTGTAGATTTCTTATGTTAAATAGCTATATCACTGGTATTCAGGTCTTCCTGGGAGGTGTCTGTACGCCCAGATGTCTTCTAGATGTAGATTTTTCTTTTTTGTTTTGTCTATACCAAGAACCTATCTTCCCAGTATATTAAGCCTGAGCAGTTGCTATCTATTTGACTTTGGGCCCATTCCTTATATATTGGACTATAGTGATGGTTATGATGCCTTATAATTACAGTGTTTGTCATATGGGAAGGAAAAACTGGGTAAATCATGTGTCACATCCTAATTAAAGTATGTCTCAGTTAGTCTTCTCTCATTGCTGGGGCAAATACTTGACACCCAAAATGAAGGAAGGAAAGGTTTATTTATCTCACAGTTACTGGAGGTTTCAGTCCATACTCAGCTGGCTCCCAAGTAGACTGGTACATGGCAGAGGGCACCAGTTCATGGTGGCAGCAAGGACTAAGAGCAAATGGGAGGAGCAGCAGCAACAATGGCTACAGAGAAGCAAGTCTGTCTTTCTGTCTCTCTTATCCACCCCAGTGTGGGTATAGCACTAACACCATAATCCCTGAAGTACCCAGACTCATAATCCCAGCAGTACTCAGAGCCATAGTCCCAGCCTTGGATCATAAATTAATCACAAATGGTGGAACTGCTCCTCAATGACTCCATGAGGCTTTGGCCACAACAAAGTAGTTAAGGGGAAATAACAATAGACTCTAATACAGCTTGGCTTCTAACAAACTGTGGTAACCATTAGCCTGAATATAGATAGATAGATAGATATAGATAATATACATATATATATATGCAATAGAATATAATCCAATATATACCAGGAACTTTTATGCAGTGACTTGATTTAGTAGAGTGAATTCACCCTTGTGGGAGAGGTGCAAGAGGATAAGGTATTGGATAGATAGATGCATGAAGTTAAACATAGTAGCAGCAGGGTAGGAGGGCACACAGTGATCATCCAGGTTTTTAGTAATTGTGGGACACAAGAGGGAAGGACTGGAAGAGGAGGCCCAGATGTTTTGAGATGAACCAGAAAGAGAAGATAGAATGTTCACTCACATGAAAGTATCATATAGTCAAGCGAGATGAAAGGAAGAGGATGAGTATAATAAAACCAAAAGAAAGGTTAGAGAAATAAATTGTGAGTGAAAGAGAAAAGAAGGAAGAAAAGAAAAGGAAAAAAAAGAAGGAACAAAATAATAAACCTGATTATTCTCACACATGGAAAAAACAACAATGTATAGAATAAAAGAAACAGGAAAAATCAGAACAGAGAGAAAATGAGGGGAAAAAAGGGAAAACAAACAAACAACTAAAACACACAAAATAAAAAACAAAGCATTAATCCAGCCATATATTAAGAGGGAAACCAATTAGACAGCGAAAAATGAGGGTAATGAAATTCCTCTAGTGTCCATAGTTTTGTGGTAGGTCCAAGTCAGATGCCAGAAATGCATACTCTAGTCAAGACTGCAGGTGGATTTTTGCTGGGTTTGGGTATGATCTTTGTCTCTGTGTTTGGGGAACAGGATGTTTTCTCTGGGTAGAGTTCTTCCAGTTGTTTAGGAAAAAAAAACATAAAGAGAAATCAAAAAAGAAATTGTGTAAATAAAAATAGAAAATACATAAAAAGAGAAAGGGGTGGTCCTACCTGCCCTCTTCTATTCCTAGTGTTTTTCCCTAAGCACAACATTGGTTCTCCTAACTTACCACCTGTTGGCTCATATTGTTACTCTTGCATGAGACATTTCCATCCCTCTAGTTCTACCTGTCATGCTGTCAGCTTAGCCAGGGTCCTACCATGCTGCTGCTAGTGTTCCCACAGGTCTCCAAGCCCTGAGTCCAGCCAGTGGAGAGGGGGAGGGGTGAATCTCAGATTTCCTTTACCAGGAGCAATGGGTGGAGGGAGGTGAGGAGCTGATCTCAGATTCTTCACATCAGCTGGGCAGTTGTAGGTTGACAGAGGATGGGACAAGCTGGTCCTTCTTATTAAGATGAAGCTCTGAGTAGATTTTAGGGAACATGAACTTGGCTTTCACTGGCCAGCACTAGTATCTAAGTATTCTAGACTCAGAAATTCAGGTAGGGCACAGAGAAGAACAGTTGTTAGCACATTCTTGCCCAAGAACTTGATATAGTGTATTGCTTAAGTGATCATTGTTATCCATAAAACCAGAGAACAGAATTTGTATTCTTATTAATTCCCCCAGAATACTAGAAAAAATATACATAAAAGATATTTGTGTGTGAGTTTGTGTGTGTTATTTGAATACCTCATTCATCCACATGTGTGAACTAGATATCTGAACTGAAAAGCTTCAACAATTGATGCAGCACTAGAGTTAGCTCATGAAATGAAAGAAATAACAAGATCCAAGAGAGTTCACCAAGATCCTGCCAAGTGTGTGAATTTCGTAGTAAGAAGATGGAGAGTGAAACAGAGATGCAGAAGGAGACTTGTTTGTGTTCCTTCAAATAGACCCAGTTATGCTGCTTCTGGTTGTCTTTCCAAATGAGTTAAAATATATTGTATTTCAGTGGTGCATGCAAAATCATGTTTGAAGCAGCACAATTCATAATAGCCAAATGTTTTAAATGACCTATGCGCCTTTTAAGAGATGAATGAATGAAGAAAAATTAAC
>NW_004524592.1:2326757-2336405 GCF_000260255.1 Octodon degus | reverse complement strand
ACACATAAGATAGCTAAGATAATTGTACAACTAATTTCTTTAGTTCATTTAAAGCCACATTTAGTGCATACATTGTTTGATCAATTTTGTGTGCCTGTATCTTGTAATCTGAGCAAGTATAACAGTATACAATGGAACAACCATTGTTAATTTCCTATCATCTTGTTTTGAAAAAAAGTGTAAATGAGGTCAAAAGACAGACTATAGTCCAACCTGACTTGTGCACTTGTAACAAAAGGGATTTGGACACACAAAGAGACACCGTGCACCAAACTAAGAAGAAGATGTGTGGTGTTCTGAGAGGACAGTCACCTGAAAGCCAAGGAGAGTAACTGCAGAAGAAAGCAGCCTTGCAGACACCTTGACCATGAGTCTCAGAACTGCAGAAAAATAAATTTCCACAAATAAATTTTTTGACCATGTATTTCAAGAAGAGCCTCAGCAACATATTGAGACCTCAAATGTTTAAAAGCATGTGTTGTTGAAGCCATCTGATTGATGGTATTTTTTTTACAGCAGCCCTAGAAAATTGCCTAAACATGTGGGTGTAACTTTGGAAGTGGGTAGTGAGTAGAGACTGGAAGAACTTTGAAGAGCTCATTAGAAAAAAGCCTACACTACTGAATTGTGAGGAGATTGTTGGCAGAAACATGGATATTGAAGGTGCTTCTGGTGAGACCTCAGATAATGAAAATGGCAAGCATGTTATTGACACTGGAAGAAAGGAATTTACTGTTCAATATCAAAGGCCTTGCCTGAATGTGTTATGATGTTCTGTGGGAAACACCAATTTAAGTGATGAACTTAGACATTGAACTGCAGAGATTTCTAAGCAAAGTGCTGAGAGTTTGGCTTGGTTTCTCCTTGTTGCTCATAATAAAATGTGAGTAGAGAGAAATGATGTAAAGGAGGAATTGCTAAGCATGTGAAACTAGGACTTGAAAATCGGGACAATTATTAACCAATTTGTAACACAAAACAGGGAGGAAACAGTGAGGGTGTCCCGGATAGTAACTTCATAAAGAGATTGTGGGTGTGACTTGGAGGTCTAATCATCCATGTAGCAGAAGCCAGGAAGAGTGATAGGTTATACTAGCACTAATAGTTACCCCATCACTTTGGACTAGTAGGAAGAGAAATAGGACCAAATGAAACAAGACTGTCAGACTCTTAAGCATCTAAATGTCAAAACGATAAAGGATCTGGCTGCAAGCATGTGCCAGTGTCGGGAAAAGGAGAGGCCATCCCCTAGCCAGGTTCATCTTCTGCAGGACCTCTGTACTTGTGGCTTCTGCTGCTCACGCTCTTCCCACCTCTCTAGGCCTAGTAAACAGCTACAGCTCTGTAGACCTCAGCCCTGAAATCCCTGCCTCATGTAAGCCTTACTATATATGATTTCCCTCCCACGGAAGTTCAGATTCTTCGCACAACCTGTAAGCTCCATAAAGCCTGGCATAGCATCTGTCACATTTGTGTCTTTACAGACTGAGGCCTATCTCCGAATAGGAGTCTAAAAATGTATTTGAATGATACAGGTTTGCATAAATAAATGAACTTAAAATCTCAGAGAATATAGCTCTGGGTTATTATTACTAATTGCATCATCATACTATTTAGTTTTATTTAATAATACTTTTGAAAACCAATGGATTGTTTTCAGAAATGCAATGGCGAATTTTAGCTCTATCTCACATTCAAACAAACACAAAGTATCAAATATACTTCCTTATGCTACAGCAATCAGGCTAACAGTTACTTTCTGAAGCAGTTCCGGAAGTTCATTCTCCTGAACGTCCCCACTTGTGCTGTGTGGCTGCTTCACTGTCCTCACTGATTCAAAACATTTACCTCTCTTGATCATTTTGACTTTGAGGAAGAACCAGAAGTAGGGTGCTGCCACATTGCATGAATAAAATGGATGAGGACGCATGGTGAGATCTCCATAAGCCTGCCTTTCCTCAATGGCAGTTAACAACAGCACTCACTGTATTTTTTAAAAATCACATCTCATAAAGATACTCCTCATAAAGAGGACTTCCAGAATTGCTTCAGAAAGTGGCAAGAATGATGGAGTGACTATGGGAAAGCAAAGAGGAGTGATTTTAAGCAGATTAATAACAATGTGGATTTAATTTTTAATTTAAGCACATGCCATGTTTTGGATCACTCCTCTGTATAAAAATGCAAGTTGAAGTGCGATCAGCTCTTGATCCCCACTGGAAGAGGGTTGGCCTCTGCTGCCAAACAATTTTCTAACTTATTCCTAGCTTTTCTCTCTCCTTTCCATCACGAGAATACTTATTCTCCTTGGTTTTAAAACTAAATCTGTTACGCACCAAAATCTTCATGCAATTTGAAAAATAGTTCAATTTACAAAAGACATTATAGAGCATTAGGCACACCATGACAGTCATTGGTAGACACCATTGTTCATTTTAACGATAGTATTAAAATACTATTGTTGAATAGTCCCGGAATCCAGAAGGATGGGCCTGACAGGAAAGTTGCTCATTTCCCCAAGGACTGGTTAGAACAGCACTTTGGAAACACATAGTGATAACAGTTTTTTAATCTTTAGTATTGACAACACAATGGTTCGTTGTGTCTCTGCCACTCTTTTGCTATCTTCTCTGTTGTTTCCACCCTAAATTTACACTTTCAGGATAATACATGGTATGATAATTTGCTAATGGTAACATTTCACATACTAATCTCCTATCCAGCTTAAGTTTTTTCTCAGAAAATATTCTATAATAAAGATTTTTTTTAAAAAAAATGCTAATCTAAGTGTGGAAATGAAGAGGTCAAGAAAGATTGCCCAGAAAATTTACCAGGGACTCCTATAGGAATCTTGCGGAAGCTTGTTTGGTGAATGATGAAATAGGCAGATTTGAGGAATTCCAACAGCATTTAGAAGGTGAGGAACTGATCTTGTGTGCTTTTTTATTTGCTACTTTTTTCTGTATTATTCACTTCAGAGTTGTCTATTCCCTTGAGGGTGCTACATTTTATTTTATTTTTTCTAAATGAGGTATTACATCCACTATAGCATTCTAATTCAACTGCAGTTTTACTTGCAATGGTGTAAAATAGGAAGGCACAATTTTTCTTGCACCTAGATTAAGTGACCCATGCAGAGAAAGTTTGTACAGACTCAGTTTGTACAGAATCAGCAAGAACACTGACGTCCCCAAGGGGCATCTGTCTTCTGGAGTCTGACAGCTGACATCTCTGCAGCTGATCAGCCTTAAGGGCTGATGTTCCTCGCTTTCAGTTTCCCTGGTAATCTGATGTTAAAGTGCAAGCAGTTACATACAGAAAAATTTTTATCCTACATTGCCAAATGTACTTGGTAAATTTTTCCTAGGAGATAAACCAAAGTTTAATATATTCATTTAGAAGTTTAATATACTCCTATTCATTTAATACAATATAGTTTTCTGCTTCTTCATATATAATTTTAATATAGCATATTAGATACTGAGTAGAATACAGTGGTGTATGTTTTCAAATGTGCATATAAGTCCTATTTATGTCAACTAAAACAGTGATTTTCATTTGTATTTTTGTTTTTCTGAAAGCATTTTTATTGGTAGAATTATTTTTGTGTGGAGAAAGAAAGTCATGTACAGTTTCTTAAAATACAAATATAGTATTAGCATCATTTATACATGCTATCTCCTTTAGTGTCTCCTGCATTAAGTTGAATTACCTTGACAAGGAGCTTGCTGGCTGCTTTATTTGGCTATCAGATCACCTTCTTTGAAGTAAAAGTGGATCCTCTAGATGTCTCATAATTTTAGCTACAGTCACAGTGCTCTTTAGTTTCTCTGGTTTAACTCAGAGTGCAGCAGAGAATGAGAATGGAAAGGAGACACCTTGCGCTTGGGGTGCAGCCAATTCACTTCTGGTGAATGCCACGTGCAAAGTGGACGCTGCCCAGCCTGGGCGCAGAGCTGACTGCAGCGCGGCACACAGAGGGCTGGAATCGGAAACTAGGCTCTTCCTTCCAGACATAGCTACAGAGACCTTTTTTAAAAAATTTCTATCATATATTCTAATATTAAGAATATGAGTTCTGTCTGGAAATTGTTTTCAATACTAAAATGAAAAATTCTATCTTCTGATTTTAATTCAATTTCTTTCTACCTGGATATATTGTTGTTCAATCTCCACGCAACACTGATTTTTCTTTTCATGGGTCTCTTGTGCCTGCATAATCTGAAAAAAACCCTCCAGGGAGGGGGAGAACATGTAAAATGAGCTCAAAGGGGAATAAAAAGGGCAAACCTCAGAACTTGTCTGTTTTCTACAGAATATGTATTCCTGCCCTCACTACATAGTTGAGGCACACTGCAGAAAGGCAAACGGCCAGAACTTGTGGCATCTCCTCTTTGATGAGCTTTTCTGCCCACCTTCATATGGGACGTCATTAGGGTCATTTCTGTTTGAGACCATATCAGTGTTTAGATGAGACCCCAAAATGCTTTAACCTATATAAACCTAAATTTTGAAAGAAACAAAAAACAAATAAGGTTATTTTACTTGCAGAGAAAGCTAAGGGGAAATATATAACTGCAATATGGTTAGAGACACTTCATAAAATATAGAGGATAGCTACTCTATTTGAACTCTAAATTCAAATTTCATCTCATTTGGGCTATAATTAATTTAAATGTACGTTTATATAAGGAGAGATTTGGAATTCATATGCAATCTCCCTAGTAGCATGTCAGCCCTTTGAAAGATGAGCAAGTGTCCTACCAGTGTCATGACTGTTGTAATTTCACTGTGTAATTTCCCTTTACATACATCAGAGTGTGCTAGAAAAATCCCAGGCATGAGAAACCTTTCCCTGGAACTTAGGCCCCTTACAGATAATGCACACATGCATCCTAGCTCAGTGAAACTGCAGAAACCAATGTTAATTTCAGTGTACGTACAGAGTATTCTGAACCATGGGCTCATGTAACACTTGTTTACTTCTGCACTAATCACACCAGTACAAGCGATGAAATGGAAGTGAGTTCAGAACAGTAACTTGACCAGACTCACACAACCAGAGAGTGACAAGAGCTTATAGGACAGCCTCTGATTTGCAATGTCAAAGTTATCATTTCCATTAATTAGCACTGTACCATACATGAAGTTTTCTTTTTAAATTAAACTTTATTTTATTTTGAAGAGTAAAAACAAATAGCAGAAACAAAGACAGAAACAAGGTAACATGCAATACATATGTTACAGATTTTCAAATCAAGTCTAACAAATTAACGACAGTTATTATATTACCTATTTTTATTGTCAAATCAGTTGCTCAGATTAACAGATATAGTTATGTGAGATTGGACAAAGAACTGAATATTAATGCTTGCATTCAATGAACTTTATTTTTTCTTGTACTGCTATTTTCAAAAAACTGATGGAAATTAGTACAATCATCTCAGCCATCCTGTATATATACTTGCATGATTTCCACCCTTCCTTTTTTCCTACTTTTCTTTCCCTTAAATTCCTTATTTAATCCTCATGTTCAATTTTTTTGTTGTTTTACTATAGCTATTATACCTTTCAGGTTTATTTATTCTTTAAGGTTCTTACACTAGGGAAACAATACAATATGTACAAAGGTGGGTCTGATTTATTTCACTTATGAGTACAGCCTCTAGTTACACCCACATATCTATAAAAGCCTCAAGTTTGTCTTCTTTGCAGCTGACTAATACTCCATTGTATACAAATACTACATCTTTTTCATCATTCCTCAGGTGATAGGCATTTTAGTTGTTTCCAGTATTTTGCTATGACAAATTGTGCTGCTATAAACATGGGTACACATATGTCATTGTGGTATGATGTTTTCAGTTCTTTTGGGAAAACACCCACAAGGATAATTGCTGATTGAATGGGATTTCCAGGCATAATTTTTGAGGAGTCTCCACACTGATTTCCATAATGGTTGAACGAGGCTGCATCCACACCAACTGTGAAGAAGGCTTCCATTATTCTCCACAGCCTGTCTAGCATTTGTTATTAGTTGATTTCTTTATGACAGCCCTTTTTCTGGAGTGGGATGGTATCTCATTGTTGTTTTAATTTGCAACTCTTGAATGGCCATTGCTATAGAACATTTTTTCAGGTATTTATTTGCCACTTTTATTTCTTCTTCTAAGAAGGGTGTACTCATCTCAGATGCCCATTTTTGGACCGAGTCTGTAAATTTTGGGGGATGAATTTTTTTAGTTCTTTATGTATTCTAGATAGAAGACCATTATCTGAGTTTTTGTTGGTTAAGATTTTTTTCCCAATCTGTGGGTTGTCTTTTCGCTCTGTTGGTGATTTATTTTGACGTACAGAAATTTCTCAATAAGATGAGATCCCAGTTGTTGATTCTTTGAAGTATTTCCTGTGTAGTTTGGTTTTTCTTGACAAACTCTTTCCCTGCCCCTATGTGTTCAAGATTCCCACCTACTTTCTCTTCTGGTAGATTAGTGTTTCTGAATTAATGTTTTAGATCTTTAATCCACTTTTAATTTTAGCTTAGTGCATGCTAATAGACCTGGGTCTAGTTTCAGTATGTGGAAAGCCAGTTTTTCTAGCACCATTTGTTAAAGAAGCTATTTTTCTTCCAGTGAACATGTTTGATCCCTTTGTTAAAGATAAGATGGTTGAATGGTTTGTAGTTGTTTCTCTATTTCCTAATCTGTTCCATTATTCTTTGGGTCTGTTTTTGCCAATACCATGCTGATTTGATCAGATTAGCTTTATAGTGTAATTTCAAGTCAGGAGTTGTAATGGCTCCTGCCTTGCCTTTGCTGCCCAGAATTGCCTTTGAAATTCTAGGTTTTTTTTTTTTTCTGGTTCCAAATAAGTTTTAGGAATAATTTTTTCTAACTCTGTGAAGTACATTGATGTTATTTTGATAGTGACTGCATTAAACTGGTATAACACTTTTGGCAGTATGGCCATTTTCACAATGGTTTTTCTTCCTATCCAGGAGCAGTAAATGCTTCCATTTTCAAAAATCTCTTTGATCTCTTTTTTCAGAGTATTGTACTTTTCATTCTATAGCTCTTTTACTTCCTTTGTTGGATTAACTCATAGGTCCTTCATTTTTTTTTTCAATACTGTTGTGAAGGGTATTATTTTTCCAATTTCTCTCTCAGTGAGCTTGTTACCTGTGTAGAGTAATGCTATTGATTTTTGGGTGTTGACTTTGTATCCTGCTATGCTACTGATTTTGTTTATTAATTCTAGGAACTTTTTGGTGAAACTTTTTGAGTCTTCCATGTCGAGTATCATGTCATCAGTGCAAAGTGACCATTTAACTTCTCATTTACCTATTCTTATTCTTTTTATTTCTCTCTTTTATCTAATGGTTCTAGCTAGTGATTCCAGAACTTTATTGATTAGGAGTGGTGGTAGAAGACATCTTTGTCTTATACCTAATTTTAGAGTGTAAACTTTCAGTTTGTCTCCATTTAGAATTATGTTGGCTGTTGGTTTGTCATAGATGGCCTTTATCAAATTGAGAAAGAGGCCTTCTATTCCTATTTTCGGTAGGGCTTTGATCATGAATGAGTGTTGGACTTTTTCAAGAGCCTTTTTGTGTCTATTGATATGATCACATGATTTTTTTGTTTTGACTCAATTGATATATTGTATTATATTTGTAGATTTGCATATTTTGAACTATTCTTGCATCTGTGGGATGAATCCTACCTGGTCATGTCATATAACCTTCTTGATGATTTGCTGTATTCTGTTTGTTAGTAATTTATTGAAGATTTTTGCATCTATATTTATGATGGAATTGGTCCATAATTCTCTTTTTTGGTTGAATCTTTCTCCAGTTTTGGTATCAGTATAATGCTTGCCTTCAGGAATGATTTGGGAAGTATTGCTTCCTGTTCAATTTCATTCAAGAATTTGAAGAGTATAGAGATTAAATCTTCTGTCTCTAAATTTCTTGTAGAATTCAGCTGTGAATCCATCACGATCTGAGCTTTTCTTTGTTGGTAAGATTTTTAATTACATTTTCAATTCTATTTGCTGACATTGGGTTATTCAGAGTTTTTATATTTTCTTGATTCAGTTTTGATAACTTTTACATATCTAGGTATCTGTCCATATTTTCTGTTTCTCAGATCCTATGAGGGTAAAGATTTTCAAGATTGATGAGCCTCTGAATTTCCACAGGATCTGTGGTGATTTCATACTTTCTATTTCTTATTGATTGGATTTGATGGGCTTTTTTTTTTTCATCTTTTTGAGGAGATTGGTTAGGGGTTTATCAATTTTATTTAATCTTTCAAAGAACCAGCTTTCTGATTAATTAAATCTTTATTTTGATTTCTTCATCCCAATTGCATTAATTTCTGCTCTGATGTTCATAACTTCCTCCCATCTTTGGTCGTTGGGCTTGTTTTCTCTTCTTTTTCTAAAAGCTTGAGGTGCAGTATTAGGGTATTTATTTTTTCTCATTCTGTCTTCCTAATATGTGAGTTCAGTGCTATAAACTTTCATCTCAGAACTGCTTTCATTGTATCCCACAAATTTCAGTAAGTTGTATCTTAATTTTTCTTAGACTGTAGATATCATTTAATTTCTTCTTTAATTTCATCTGTAACCCATTTGGTCTCTGAGGAGCATGATATTTAATTTACTCATCTTTATGTGGGTTCTGTGGTTTCTTTGTCATTAGTTTCCAGTTTCATTGCACTTGGGTCAGATAAAATGCATGGGATAATTTCTGTTTTCTTGCATTTACTTAAGCATGATCTATGGACTAGTAAGTGGTCTATTTTAGAAAAAGTCCAATGTGCAGCTGAAAAGAATGTGTATTTAGATTTTGTTGGTTGGGACACTGTGTATATATCCACTAAGTCCATTTGTTCGAAGGTTTGATTCAGTTCTGCTAACTCTTTGCTAATTTTTTGTCTGCTTGACCTATATTTCTGAGATAAGGGGGTGTTAAGTTCCTCTGACAAGATTGTAATATTGGTTATTAGATTTTTCACGTTCATCAAAAATTGTCTTATGTAGTTGGGTGTCTTATATAGTTGGGTACATACATATTTATGACTGTTATCTCTTCCTCTTGAATTTTTCTCCTAACTTGTATGTGGTGACTTTCTTTATCTCATTTGACAACTCTTGGTTTGAAGTTCAGACTGTCTGTGAACAGAATAGCTACTCCTACTTTTTGATGAGGTCCTGGAGAATCTAGTATTGATTGCTATCCTTTGACTTTCAGTTTATGAATTTCTTGATGGGTTAAATGTATTTTTTGTATCTAGCACATTGCTGAATTTTGTTTCTTAATCTACTTTGCCATTACCTTTATTTTAATTGTTGAATTGAGTCTATTTACATTGATAGTTATAATTGAAATAGCCAGTCAAATAGCTCAGTGGATTAAAGTGCCTGAAAGCAGGGGCAGGGGCTGGGAATTCCATTCCCAGTCCTGCTGTGCCGGCCGCACCCCTCGGGCGTGCTGAGATGACAATTGAGACTGGGCGTGGTGGCTTATGCCTATAGTCCCAGCTCTTGGGAGGCTTTAAACAGGCAGATCATTATGAGTCCAATCTAGCAGTGAGACCCTGAACACCCTGTAGACACTCCATAAAATACAAGTAATGATAATAG
>NW_004524592.1:2319112-2326427 GCF_000260255.1 Octodon degus | reverse complement strand
AATGGGTTTTTCTTTAAGTGTGATCTATTTCTTTTCTCTAGAGACTTTTAGTATGTTGTATTTTGTGCTGAATTTCTGGGATCTTGATTATTATATGCCTAGGTATAGATTTAATTGGGTTGATATTACTTGGAGTTCTATATGGCTCTGTTATCCAGCTATCAGATTGTTTCCCCATATTTGGGAAGCTTTCTGCTTTTACTTTTGCCCATGTTCTTTTTATGTTAATTGTGTTGGCTCCTTGTTTCTGATGATGACTATTCGTCTTATATTACTCATTTTTGCATCATCTTGCAACTGTTGAATTATTGTTTTCTGATCTTTGTTGTTTTTAAGTGATTTTTCCTTTCCTGTTCACTAGCTGTAATGATGTCTTCAAGGTCTGAAAGTCTATCTTTACTTTCATTCAAACAGTTTTAACAATATTCAATGGAGTTTTTAATTTCCTATGTATTTCTTTGAGTCTTCTTCATGCATTCTTTTTCCTTATATTGATCATTCAGTGTTTCTGTCACTTTTCTATTCTCTATTTTTTTATCAGTGTCTTCTTTAGAAATTCTCAGTAATTATTTCATCATAGTTATCATTTCTTTTTTTAACCTGGAAGACTATTTCTGATCTGATTTCCTCTATATGCTTTTTACTTCAGTTGCTATTATTTCAGAGATTTCAGGTGTGTGTTTTCCTATTTTTTTCTATGCTGATATCTCCCAGGTTTGTTCTGGGTGGGCTCTGAGCCTGAGTTTGCATTTTCCTCCTTCTTTTTGTCATTCTATTTCAGAGAGAATTCCTGATTTTAATTATTGTGATACTTTTTAAGGAAAGGTTGATAGTAGGTAGCTATATCACTGCAATCAGAAGCTCTCTGTACATGTTCTGTTCTATAGGTATCTTTCCTGTGTCAGAGATTCTTGTTTTGTGTATGTCTCAAGATTTTTCTTTCTCTGTTAACTGAGAGAGAGATGTTGGTTTCTGTTTGGCACTACCCTCTATCATTGGGTGTAGGGCTTTGTTGGGGCTATTACCCAGGCACCTTCTGATATTATTACTCAAGAGAGAATACATTAAGGCAGATATGGCATCCTATTTACACTAGTACAAATAACAATATTAATAACAAGTAGTGAATTTAGAAATCTATAAACTTTTGTAACTAATGGGTTTGTACTTTAGACCATAGAAGCAAACATTATAGCTGTGTAACAAAGCCAATCATAAATTGGGAGTTTGTACTTAAATTAGTTTCCTGGAGTTCTGTATGGGCACCTCCCCTTCATGTACCTGGATTTTTCCAGGCAGACTAGTTCACCAAAGTTACGACCTGCCATCTCCATGCTGTGAGGATACTCACATAGATCTGGGCCTCATCCTGGGCCGTGCTGGGGCTACCAGCATGCCTCAGCTCACTGAGTGTAGATCTACTGAACTTAATTCAAAAGGCTGGGCCTGGCTTCAGTCTGGCTGCTGTGCTGAGCTCCTTCCGACTGCACCCTGCTGTAATGGACCAAGGGCTGGGCTCAACTGGCAGAATGGATTGGTGGCTCCTTCCAGTTGGGCCCTGCCAAAGTCCACAAATGAAGTGTGAAAGCTCGTTTCAAAGTTTGGATTTTATTAACACATATCATTAGTGATACAACTAAGTTTTTTAGTTTTATTCATGTGGTAGGTAGAATTTAAAGATTAGTAAATAATTAAATATTTTCTTGGGGCCGGGGAGATGGCTCAGTGGAATAAGCGCTTCCCTGGCAAGCGCAAGGGTCTGAGTTCAATCCCTAGTTCCACCAAAAAAGAAAAAAATATTTTCTCATTTCTCCTGCTAAAATGTTTTATGAAGCATCAGAGAAAAGAAAATAGAAAATTTGATAATAACCCATATCCTTTGAAAGGTTCAATATATTTTTAAGGTATGACAGACTCCACCTTAAAATCTATGCCTCCATTTACTATGTCCTTGACCATGAGAACTGAATAATGTAGCATGCTACATCTATAGAATTTTGCTGGACATAACCAGCTTTGAAGAGTAAAAGAAGGGCTCTAGACTCCTAACAATGACTCTACATCTCTAAAATATGTTTTTTTTTCCTCTCTGCTTATGTAGCTACATGTTTCATGTCAGCCCAAAGATAGTTTTTGATTGTACAAATTTAAACTGATTAAAATGTTTTTAAATGGTAGTAATTTTGCAGCTCTAATTATGGTGCTTATTATCATGAAAGATTTAACATAAATATATCACAATTATAGTGTTGTATTGGGGAAGGCTGACATACCTTGTCCTAATCTGTAAGTTTTCCAAGGTCTATAATATCCATACAAAATCCTTTACCATAACAACACTGCTGCAGGAAATGTCTGTAGTGATATAAACAGGTTAAACTCATATTCACAGCAAGAAAATGACAGAACATATAAGTGATGCCTAAATTCTCCAGGCACTTAACAGGATAGCCCCCCATAAAATCACAGTAGCATAAAATTAGATATGTAAAATCACTTTATTAAATTTATTTTCATCTAGGTTATAGATGTTTTAAAATTGCCAAACACCCCAATTTCATATTCTCTTGCACTAGTCTGAATTCCTATGGGAATTTTCAATTATATATTGATGATTTGACAGATAATTTAAGTATACAACTTTAGAAGTATCAATGTTATAAGATAACCCTAATGAACAAGCAGAATTTCATTATCTATTAGCCCATCTTGCATTACTAAATGGATTACTTTTCTTAATTAACTTGGCACTTGTCAGAATATAAAGAGGAAAACAATAATGATTTTAAAATTATTTCTGATTTTCATGTCTTCATTCTACTTTCTCCGTTTTAACCTGACAAAGATGAAACAAATGCCCATGGAAAAAAGTGATTATTTTTTTTCCTTCTTTAACTTCTTAATTAAGTTTTAATCTATGGTGTTACACAGGGAGTATCTATTAATACTAAATGTATTTAAACCATAAGAGACAGAGATTTAAATGATTTAGGTAAACATCTGCCTCACAATGAGGTATAAAAATTACAGAATTGAGACAAGTGGCTGAATAACAATAGGAGTTTCAAACAAAAACAAGGTGTTATCTTCATTTTAAAAATATTTTGCTTATAAACCAATCAATTTAATAAATACATCCCAAACATACATCCTTGTGTTGGAGCACATTTCTTGGATCATTCCACATGAAATACTAAGGCTTTAGAATAGAAATTGCAAAATAAAGGGAAACATGCAATTATTTATTTGACAGTTTTAATAAAACATCCATAATTTTAAAAAATTTAGTATGAAGTAAAGCTCTATTGTTTTGTTTAGTGGGAGTGGATTCTGTCAACACCAATTTAAGATAATCAGTTCAATGACATGATCCCTGGTTGGTGTTAGGTAATTATTATACTTATGGCTAGTAATTTTCAGCTATTATAGTGGCAGGACAGGAAGCTTTGAGTGTTAATATCCCTTTTATTCTATGCATGTAATATGTCTTCTATGAACTGAAAGAACATGACAGTAAATTCCTTATATACAAAGTGCAAATAATCCCACTGAACTAATTCATGCCCAGATTACCACATGGTTTGATTTTTTTTTTTTTGTAAGATACCAGATACCTCAAAAACACACATACATGCATACATACATAGGGAAAGGCACAGGTAGTGGTAGAGAGATGCATTTGTCTTTCCTCCAAATCTAACTGAAGTGAAGGGAAAACAAACAAAAATATATTCATAGAAATACTGAAAAAAGAAGAGGAGGACATCACAAATCAGAAATTTCCATGAATTTCTGAAATGCAATGATGGAAATGTTCTCTGGAATGAAAAACCTAGGATAATGGAACCCCAGGAAATCAACTTCTGTAGTAATGCTAGGAAATTAATGAGTTCTTGGCCTGTGCAGGACTTGGGAATCAGTCCTTTCTGCTCCATAATATATGCATCCCATTATCCTCTTTCTGCAGTAGTGTGTTTAAAATCTGCTGTTAGTAAATGTTGTTTTTTTTTAACCTCACAAGATGCCTTGCTTATGTTGATTTATCCTTAAACTATCACTAGGGAATACTTTATTTTCCCTTATCTTCCCTCAACCTATGACTTCTGAAGATTGAAGACTATTTTTTTCAGTTTTTTTTCTCTTTTTTGTTTAATTATTATGTAACTTCCATCTGTGACTTTTTCTTCTCCCAAAACACTTCCTATTGGCATAGGCTGTCTCTAAGATATACAGACACTCCAGTTCATTTTATGTTTTTAACATTAAGGTATATCTCAAAAAGATAAGTAATGGAAGGAGAAACTTCAGAGGTGATGGCTGAATTCATGGCCACAAGCAAATTCCATTATGAATTGTATTTTCCCACACCACTTTCTTTCCATTTGTTTGTCATCTTCCACAGTTGTCTCACATCTCTTCTGTTTCTCCCACTTCATGCAACTTTCCCTACAAAATCTCCTAAATTTCTTTTTCACATTCTTGTCAGCCTCTCAGGGATTTTGTACTGTTTCCACCTCTGTCTTTTGAAATAATCTTGTTTCATTTTTTAAAACTGTTTTAATTGGTTATCTGGATAGTCTACCCAGGCACCACATGCCATACCGGTCCCATCCCCGGGTGTATGGAGCTGTTGACCCAGCGAAGCATGGTGGCCCAAGCCTGTAATACCAGCATGGGGAGGCTTGAAAACAGAAGGATCATAATGAGTCAGAGCTGCATAGTGAGATCCTGCACAAAATAACGATAGTCTGGAAGAATTGTATGTGCATATATCACACCTTAATCACTTCACTCCCCCACCTCCTTTCAGTGCCCTGCCTGCTATTCCATATTTGGGGAGTTCAAAACATCTAAGATATTTGGCTTAGGTCTGTCACTGCTATTCCTGTCCTTACACCCCTTTTTACCTTCTTGACTAGTAAGAATCTCCCTTTGACTTTCTTACTTTTTTATATTCCATGTGTGAAGATCATGAGGTGTCTTTTTCAGTCTGTCTTATTCCAGTCAATGTGACAATTTCCAGACCCATCCATTTCCCTGTGCAAATGACAGAATGTTGCTCTTCTTCATGACTGAATAAGACTCTGCTGTGCATCTGAACCACATTTTCATCAGTAGCTCATCTCTGGGATGGGCATGTAGGCTGGTTCTTGATCTTGGCTGTTGTGAATTGTCTTGCAATGGCCATGAGTATGCAGGTACTTATTCTGCTAGTGTGCTGGCTTTAATTGCTTCAGAGATATATAAGAGAGTAGAGTAGCCTGCATGTATAGTTCATTGAGGAGCCTCAGTGCTGATTTCCACAGTGGCTCTACCAATTTACATGCCACCTAAAAATGCAGTTCTTTTTTCCCCCATCCTAAGCAGCTTGTTCCTTGTATTTTTAAGTATAGCAATTCTTATTCTCATTGTAATTTTGATATGTATTTCCCTACTAGATAAAGGTGAGGAACATTTGCATGCATGTGTTGGCTCTTTGTACTACTTCTTTTGAGAAACATCAATTGATTGGCCTATTTTAATTTAGTATTAAATTTTTGTGATATTTACATACTCTAGATATTAATTGTCTATTGGAAGAGTAACTGGTATAGATATCCTCCTAACTTCTCTTTTTTATCAGTACATTTATACATGGAAATCACTTGCATTACCATGGGGAGTTTGTGCGTGTGCAGAATGCATCTTAGTTCTTTTTCTCTTTGCCTTCCTCACCTATCCTTCTGTACTCCTGCAAGCTCTTGTTCCCCACCTCCTTGTAAAAGCTCTATTTCCCTTTCCCCTTCTATCCGTCCTCCCTCCATCTTTTTTTCCCTTCTAATTCTTACTCCCTTTACTATGTTAGTTGTTTCCATTACTTGTCAAGAACTCTTTAATTTCATGGAATACCATTTGTTAATTCTTGATACTTTTCTCTGTGCTACTGGGGACCTATTCAATAGTACTTTGTCAAATGCTTTTATGTCTTACACTTAATTTTTTGATCCTGAATGGACTTTTATACAGGGTGAGAAGCAGACATCTAGTTTCAATTCTCTATTAAATAGATGTGCACTTTTCTTAAAACTAATTGTTTAAGGGCCAGCCTGATAGTGCAGTGGACTAAAGCATCTGCTTTGGCAGAGCGCAGCAGCTGGGGTTCAATACTAAGCATACTGTGCTGGTCTCACTCCAGGGGCATGCTGAAACGACAATTGAGATTGGGCGTGGTGGCATGTGCCTGTAATTCCAGCACCTGGGAGGCTGAAAACAGGAGAATCACTATGAGTCCAATCTACATAGTGAGACTCTGTAGACCCTGTAGACCCTGCAGACCCCATCCTAAACACAGGGAAAAAAAAAAAAACTCTAATTGTTTAAAAAGCTATCTTTTTTCCCAACATATATTTTTGGTTCTTTTGTCCAAATTCACATAGCTACAGTTCTGTAGATTTGTTTCTGGGTCTTCTATTTTATTCTGCTGTCCTTTGTGTCTAATCATTGTGCCAATACCATGCTGATTTTGATACTGTGGCCTTGGAGTATAATATTACATTTGCTATTGTGATGTCTCCATACTTGATCTTTTCTTTTAGGACTGCTTTGGCTATTCTAGACCTTTCATTTTCATATCAAATTTCAGATATTTTTTCTAGTTCTGTCAATAGTGGCAATGGTATTTGGATGGGTATTTCATCAAATCTGTAGATTATTTTTACAGATTTATGTAATATATGTAATATGGTCATTTTGACAACATTAATTATGCTAATCCATGAACATGCCATGCTGAATTAGTGTCCTTCTTATCTCTGGGACAAAATACCTGACTCATGCTTTTTAAAGGAGTAGACGTCCACCTGGGTTTACTCTGTTATTGGGATCCAAGGCAAAAGCATCTTGGAAGAAGGGCATGACAGAGGAAAGCTCCTCCTTGCATGGGGGCCCCGAAGAGAGAGAAGAGGGGAGGGGAAAAAGAAGAGGAGAGAGACAGGGACAGAGATTAAAAATATAGTCCTCTAGGCCACGCCTCTTCTACCTGGGCCTTGCCTCCTAACATGTGAAACATTTGGAGGACATTTTAGATCTAAAATAAATAAATAAATAAATAAATAAATAAATAAATAAAATGTAGGTCTTTCTGTCTTCTGGTATCTTCTTATCTATTTCTTTAGTATTCTGAAATTTTCATTGTAGAAATATTTTACTTCCTCAGTTAAATTGATGCATAGGTGTGTTATTTTATTTGAAGTTACTGTGAATAAAATTGTTGTCCTAATTTTTCTCAACTAAACCAAATATTGGGGTAAAGTATACCTATTGATTTTTTAACATA
>NW_004524592.1:2316272-2319012 GCF_000260255.1 Octodon degus | reverse complement strand
GTCTTTAGGATCTTCCAAGTATAGGATCGTATTAGCCACCAAAAGTGTGATTTGCCCTCTTTCTTCCACATTTGTTTCCTTTTTATTTTTGTGTCCTGCCTAATTCCTGCTGCCAAAGTTTCCAGAACTACACTGAGTAAGAGTGGACAGAGTAGATAGCCTTGCCTTATTCCTTTGATCTTCTAGTTTTTTATCTTCCCTTATTCTATAATCTCATTCTTTTTCTTTGTGTTTTTCTATTTCTCCCACTTACTGTTATAATTCTAAATTTAAATCATATCGGTCATTTTCTTTTTGTAGCTATAATATATTTTATGAAACATGACCTAGTTATAGAATATTTTCTATGTCCTTTTAATGGTACACATCCATTTCATGGTAATGTTTTCTTTGACCCTTCGTCATATCTACTTTATGGGAAAATATTATTTAGAGCTGAACTTTTGGCCTAACCACCATTCCTTATGTCAGAAATATGACTTCTGTGTATCTTTCATGCAACTGTTCATGAAACTTTGGCTCTCAAGCCATGGCAAAATTTCAGTGGACAACAGTAAAGCAAAGTGGAAGGGATAATCATTTTTGCTATTTCTGTCAGACTGTATTATCAGTCAAATATGTTGTTCTACTTCAATCATGAGAGTGCAGCATCCATAGTCTTTATTTTATCTGGGAACAAAGAAGAGCCCTCTTTTAATTACGGGGACTGGGGCCAGTGAGATGCACTAATGTAGGTACGTTCAGTGAGACTAGGTGTCCTTTTAGTATAAGAAAATGATATGATCAAGAAAAGCTTTAGAAGCCCACACACAGCCAGTATCAAGAGAATTTTTAGGCTTCTTCCAATAGATTTTCCTCCTTAGAGAGAATTTTCTTTTTCATTCCGGAATGCATTCATTCTCCATGTCTGTCTGGATTCTACTAGCTTGCCTCCCCTGGGTTCTCATTTACTTCAGTGACAGATAGGAAGGAGAAGGAACCAGAATCTTAAGCCCCCAATATCCATTTATTTTGGTAAAAAAGGACACAAAGACATTTATTATGAACAACATGATGGTATATCTCTAAAAACTCAAAAGAATGAAATGACATGCTTTTTGTTATCCCAAAACAACTTCTTTATCATAAGACAATTAAGATTATAGGTTACTACACATCCAAATATATAAAAAGGGGGAAAAGATAGTTTAAAGTAACAATAAAGTCACAAAGCTCTTGGAATAGAATTAATAAACAATGTTGCAATATAATAATAAAATTATGTAGCTACTGAGAAATAGTGATTTGTGTGAAGAGAAAGATTGTCTTTGTTTTGCACTGAAATATGTAATACTCTAGAAAAGCTAAATCTCTCATATATACTTATGAAATCTGAACTATCTTCAAAATTCTAAAAAGATTGCCTTGAGGGGTAGAGCTAGATTCAAACTTCTATATATTACAAGTGAGAAGCATCAGAAAATTCCTTCTACAATATATTATAAGTCTAAAACAACAACGTTTTGCGTTGATGACACCAGCCTTTTAGACGGTCAGATTAGATATCTGGAAGTGATTTTTCTTTTACTTCTCTCTTCCTTAATTCCACATCCAAATAATTACAACATCTTGTTAACACTGCTGTACTCTTCTCTGGCCTCCGGTCTCTGTCCCCTGTTAGTTTATTCTCAGCTTGATAACCAGAGTGATTCTGCCAGACTGTAAGTCTGATCAGGCTTTCCTCTGTCCACTCTCACTAAGAGCTCTTCATTTTGGTCACATAAAAGTTGGTGTCCTTCCAATGGTATAGCTGTCAGTGGTTACTAGAGAAACATTTAATACAAGATACACAAAAAAATAAGAATCTACAATTTTAATTTGCAATGTCTGCCTGCAGAGTCAGGTGGAGAAGAGAGGAACAGGGCTGTTTGTGTGCTGAAGAGCCTAGGGGCCCAGGGCAAGGCCTGGAACTCACTCTATTGTCCCCTGCAAGTTTGTGCCAGGAGGCTAAAGCATCTGCAGTGGAAGCCAGGAGACAACCCCCAAGGAGAAGGTGAGGACTGGCTGCTCAACAGGAAGACAAGTGAGCTTCCTTCTGTTTTCTCTCTTATTCCATTCGAGCACCTATGGGTGGTTGCCACTCACACCCAGGCTGAACCTTCTGCTTTCAGTAAATCCCTTCCGCCACACCCAGAACTATGCTGATCCAATTTAGTAGGGTTTTTCTTACTCAGATTAATACAATCAATTAACATTGGCAGATAGCTACCTGATATGATTCTTCTTTTTCCCTCTAAGCACACCTGCCACCATTCTTCTAACTTAATATCGCCCAATAGAAATGCAATGTAAGTCACATATGCAAATTTAATATTTGAATAAGATATCTAAAAATGAAAAAAATTAACTTCTGGGTATCTGCACAGAAGAATTAAAAGCATCATGCTACAGAATTATATGCACATACATGTTTATAATGGTACAGTCTGTGATAGCTAAAGCTTGGAAACAGCTCAAATGACCATCAACCAAGGAATGGATGAAAAAGATGTGGGCATTTTATACACTGGAGCAGGATAGACATGGGTCTCTTATAGGCAAATGGATGCAACTCAAGACCATATTCATAAGTAAAATAAATCAGAACCACATGTATAAACATTGTATTATTTCCCTAGCGTGAAAAGCTGAAAGAGTAAATAAGATCCAAAATGTACAATAGATATCAGGAAATGGGAAGTAACTGTTCAAATGGGAAGAG
>NW_004524592.1:2311931-2315335 GCF_000260255.1 Octodon degus | reverse complement strand
TTCCCCACAGGAGAGGAGCACTGGGGCGGAGGGCAGGCTACTTGAGCCACACTTCCAGTGTTGCTAGGCTCATCCATGAGGCTCGTCCCCCATAGTGCTACTCCATTGTGGTTTGCTTTCACCTCTTGGGTTTTTGGGGCATTTGGGCCATAGCATATGTTGTATGCCTGTTGTTCACTTTTAGTGTTGCTTCTTCCCCAGATGTATGCCTGGGCTTGATCTCCCAATTCCTTCTACACATTTATCAAGTTCCACTATTTCATTGAGGGCACATCAGATTATTGTGTTTACTAGATTACAACAGCCCACCCAACCTTGCAGCTATTTATCCTACCTATTCTAATTGTGACAAATTATTTACCACACTTTATGTGTAAATTGCTAATTATCTATCCCTCCTCTCGGTAACATTTTTCATATAATGTTAGGAATTTAGGACAACTTCATTTATTGTGACCCTAGTTTCTCAGGTATAGTATTGTGGGGGGCTTATAGGTTAGCTTAGTTGTTTAAGCGCCTGCCTGGGCAAACCCAGTCAGACTTGCAGGACTGTGGTTCAATCCCCAGCTCTATGTGCCATACCATACCATTAAGGCAGCCTGAGCTAGGAAAAAAAAATCCTTCTAGTATTGCACTGATTACATATTTAATGAGTTAGAGCTATGTGTACTGACTTTGGAAGATATTTAAGATATTTTACTAGAAAAGACCATCATGTTGAAAATCTATGTAAATGTCAACCCTTTCATTGTCTCAAAATACTTGTCTATAGATCTTAATATAGATGCGTCTAACTGGTAAATAGTATTGGCAGAGAAATAATACATATCTACTTGCTATTGCTAACTATATCTACCTAGAGAGTGGAATTCTTGGAGAGGAGGGATTCTTTCATAATTTTGTGTAATATATTTTTTTCACAATTTTGTATACTATTTGAACATTTTAAAAATAATAACCATGACAATTTGTGATAACTGAAAATGCTTCTAAATCTATATTTAATAATATCATAAAATATTATGAGTATTTATTATCGTGTTCTGAAAAGTAATTCACTTGGACAAGTAATTTCTTCATGATTATAGTTTTTAAACCTTGTAGGTATTTTTCCAAAAATATTCTGAGACCTCTACCATGTACCTTTATTAATTGTTTTCTTTCTTTGTATATATGGGGTCAGCTGTATTTCATCATTTTATTTTTTTATTTATTTAGTACAAGGTCTACAGGGTCTCGCTGTGAAGATCGTACGCCTAGTGATCCTCCTGTTTTCAGTCTCCCAAGTGCTGAGCTTGCAGGCGCGCGCCACCACGCCCAGTCTGAGTCACCATATCAGCCCACCTCGGGGGCGGGGCCAGCATGGGCCGCTTGGGATCGGACCCGGTCCCTGAGCCTGCCTAGGCAGGCACTTAGCCCGCTGAGGTTTCTGGCCGGCCCTTGTATTTCATCATTTTAATTCCTAGAATTGATTGGATAAGCTATTCTAAAGTTCATAGCCTTTGAAGTTAATTTCAAGCTGACCTACTAACTGAATTACAGAAATCAGATATAAACAAATGAAAAGATTTCAGCTATCTATTTGAAGTAGTGATTTAAATAAATTTTAATGGGCCCAGTAGCAATATTTTAAAAAGACTTTTGTAAATTCACTGAAGATACTTAAATACTTTGGGTAGTAATGCACTAATTTTGTGTTTATTCAATAACTATGGATTGAATTAATAAGAAAATATACTCTTTCAGATTCTTACCCTAGAGTGACAATACAATGTTTGCATATAGGGGGTCTTATTTATGTCACTGATGAATATAGTCTCTAGTTACATCCATTTACCTATAAAAGCCTTGTTTATCTTTTTTATAGTTGAATTATACTCCATTCTATAAAAATACCACATCTTTTTTACTCATTCCTCTGTTGATGGGCATTTGGGTTTTTCTAAAGAATTATCTATGACAAATTGTGTGGCTATAAACATGGGTGCACAGATGAGTAAATAAAATCAGAAAGGCACATTAGATCCTGTGAAAAGGAGAGAAACTCTTCAAAGGGAAGGAACAATAGGGATGAGGGAAGGAAGAAAAGAAAGGGGGAAGTAAAAGAGAGTACACAAGGGCCGGCAAGGTAGCTCAGCAGACTGAGTGCCTGCCTAGGCAAGCACAGGGGCTAGGGTTTGATTCCTGGCACCACATGCCATGCTGGCTGCACCCCCAGGTGCACTGAGCCAGCGACCGAGTCTGGAAGTGGTGGCACCTGCCTGTAATCCCAGCGCTGGGGAGGCTGAAAACAGAAGGATCATTTCAAGAGTTCGAGTTCAAGCTGTGTAGTGAGGCCTCATGTGCGTGCGCGCACACACACACACACACACACACACACACACACAGAGTATACATCTATATACATAGGATAGCTTGGATAATTGTATTGCTAATTTCTGCTGACCTATTTAAACGCAATGTTAATGTTTAAATTTTTCCTCTTTTTGAATAAATGTTTGACCAATTTTGCCAGCATACATCTGGTAATCTGATCAACTTATTTGAAAACAATATAGCAACCACTGTTGAATTCCTATCATTTTATTTAGTAAAATTCTGTATCATCTCTAATTTTTTAATACTATTTTTCATTTCATTTAAAAATTGAAAAGGAAAAATATAGCTAAAAGATAAGACGAATCATTTAGTATAATTCTTACTTTATCATTTCATAAGATAGACCTCTTATTTCAAATTTTCCTTTGAAAAATTAAAATTTTAATAATAATAATACCTAACATTGTCACTATGTAAGCGCTTTAAATGTTTATCTCATGTTATTCTCACAATGAACTTATAAAGTTATGGCAGTACTCCTATTGCAACAGATTTGAAAGCTGAGGTTTAAAAGAAATAATGTTTCCAGGTCTACAAAACTAGAAAGTGTAGAATCATTCTTTCGCTGAAAATTTATGTTCTTAATCATGATGTCCCTAATACATTTATTTTATTAAAAACAGATTTCTGATAGTATAATTATAAAATTAAAAATGGATTTTTGACTTTAAATGTATCATATGTAAGTTTTATGAAACCCTGCATTTTAGAATACTATATATCATAACACCTATAACAGTGACTGGGATATAGTTGATCCACAATAAATAACTTTTATTTAGTAAAATCAAGAAAGTTTTTGTCTTTGGTGACATTCTAGCTCTTAATAATTAAAAAACCTTATAAAATGGAAAGTACAGAAACAAATGACATGTAAAAGTGTTAGTCTTTGATAATGGAAGGGTCAAATATCGGGGATGTAAGATATTTATGCAACTGGAATCAGAAATGATGGCAGGAAAGGTGGAAAGTGTCAAGATGTTCCACATTATGTCTACTCTAAAGATGAGAGTATGTATAATATA
>NW_004524592.1:2267945-2311831 GCF_000260255.1 Octodon degus | reverse complement strand
AGAGACAGAGAGAGACAGAGAGAGACAGAGAGAGACAGTTACAGAGACAGAGAGATGGAGGGGGTCTCTACATTTTTACATCTATATAATACCTGTATAACTGACAGAAAAATACTGATTTCCTCTGTTAATTTTATTAAGATTGAAATATGAAGACCTATTTAAAGCAGGAAACTCTCCCCTCCCCCCAAGCCCAGATATAGCGTGTCTTCCACTCCTCTCCTTTCCATTAGGAGACCTTGCTTAGTCTTTGAAGCAGCACTCTGACCGAGCCAAGCAAGCTTACAATGCTTCCATTTCTCTTTGTGTGTGTGTGTGTGGGGGGGATGTGGATGTGGATGTGTGTGTATGTACGTGTATGTGTGTGTGTGTGTCCCAAATTTACTGATCAAGGAGATTATGGGGCCACAGAAGAAAATCATCAATGATGTAGAGTGTACCTAAGAGGAGTCACATGGAGAGAAAACATTCTCTCAGGCTTTCACAGAAAGTTTATTAGTCAAGAAATGGCCATGACTCACCCACATAGCTGACACTGACAAAGGATCTCCAAACTGCAGTACAGGATTTCAGGCTTCCGTTTCTCTGACTCTCCTCGCCTAATCCTTGGCCAGTGCCTTTGAAGCGCTGCAGTCTGCATAAACACTAATTCTCTGGCTCCCTTCACTTGTGACTGGCACAGTCTTACAGATGGTTTTTATCTATTGCTGGAACTAATCATCTTCCAATTAGCTTCTGTTGTTAGAATTCTACCTTCCCTCTCCCTTTTTGTCCTTCCCAAGAGTACGTTCCCACCTCTATCAACTCTACCTCCCTGTTAATTAGTGTGATTCCTTAATATTTTTACATATTGGGTCTTTCATATTTGAGAAACTATGATGTCTAACCTCTTATGATTGACACAATTTACTTAGCATTATGGTCTCAAGATGTTTCCATTTTCTGACAAATGACACCAAATGTATCCTTTTTGTCTGAGTTGTACTCCACTGAGTAAGTACACTTCATGGGCTCTGTCCATGTATTTCTTGATGGGCACATAGCACCATGGCCAAGCTATCATGAGCTGTGCTGCTGTGAGCCTGGCTCATCTTCCCACAGCCTCAAGGATATGTGAATTGCAGTACCAAGAGCACCTTACAACTGTACCAAATCACCAAGCATCTTCTAATGCTGAATTTTTTGAAATGCCATGGCTCTACCCTTGTCAGCTAAAACTCTCCATGGACATAGAAGCTTATCAGAAAGTTTAGTCTCCTTGATAATCTAATTTCAAGGTCCTGCCATTCTACCCTTACTTAGAATGAATCATTCCCATCAAACTTAATTTAGACCTCTGTTTACTGTACATCCCCTCCCTGTATTTATTATATTTGTCTTTATTATTTTCCTTGCTAACATGAAACTCTTCATAGACCAATACAATGGCTTATTTAAGATATCTTTTCTGGAACGTAAGACGGGGAAATATTTATAGAGAAAAAAACCTCAAAAATACAATAAATACACATTATTTACAAGAAAAAGAATCAACCAAATTTGCAAAAAAATTTGTAAATATATAAAATAAGGATAGACCAGGGAAACTAACATAATCTCTATCATATAGAAATGGATTCTGGTAACATTTATATTGATAATTGGATGAATTTAGATGGGTATCTTATTGGAAAGGAGTAGGTAGAAAAATAAATCAAAATTATTCTTTGATTTCAAGTTTTCAGGAAAAAAATTATTTTCAGATACTAAGTTTACTGCCTTGGGAAGGAGTTGATTTTGTAATTTCCAGAACTGTCATCCTTTGTAACACTGTTGTCCTTTACTCACTGTGCTCTCTGGGGGGTTTCAGCAGATTACACACCAGGAGTCCTGGACACAATAGCATTGAAATGTTACAGTGCAGGAAGGCTTAGTAATCAATTCCTCCACTTTCCAGGTGGTGTGATTTGGCTCTATTTACTTTAACTTTTCAGTGTTCTATGTGAAGAAAGCCTCAGATAGTACAGAGGGAGGGAGAGCAATGAGGCCAGCGATTACAAATCAATCACTTTTATTTCCTCTGGAGCTGGTAGAAGAACACAGATGATAGACAAAGCAATGGTTTTGTTCAGTAATTGAGTTGTTTCTTTCATGGGGTAGAGGGGATGAGGTGTTTTCAATGTGTCACTCTTTTAAGAAAATATGTTGTTTCAAACATCAGGGAATATACAATAGAAATAGAGGTCTAAATAGTGCTGCTCATCATGAACACTGAATTTTATAAGCAGCTTTGATTTGATTTGAGGGAGCATCAGCTATACTGCAGTTATACAGCCAAAGTATCATGGACACCTTTCCACATGAAAAACAGAAGGGGCACGTTACCTAAATTAAGTGTGATTCAATGAAGGTATTGCTATTAAATAATGTATATAGTGTACTTAAAATGTAGCCAAAGAAAAGGGACTTTTATTCAGAGAGAGAGAGAGAGAGAGAGATTACATTCAGAAAACAACTGAAGTTGTAATTATAGCTCATATTGATCTAAAGGAAAATCGTATCAAATGTATCAGGGTCTGTTTAAGGAAAATTTTGTGGAAATAACATTTTTATGCCATCATATAGAGGTGCTCTTGTTTGATTTAGGTCCCTAATTACCCCCTCATTCTGTCCAAGTGCTACCACCAATGTAAGATTCACATTACCAAGAAGTGGAGCAGAGATATTATAAAACATTCTTCATTCATCAGAAAAATAACATTTGTTTGGAGAAAAGAATACAAAACTATATAATTATTATTATAAGTAGAATTAAAATTGTAACTTAACAATCATCTTTTTCTTTTTGAAAATGAGGAAGCATTGAATTTATATAGAAAAAATGCAGCGTAAGTAAAGTACAAATACTATAGTGTAAGGGTGCAGTGTACAATTTATGCACCCCCAAAACATCAACTACTATGACATTAAAACCAAGCACTTATCTTCTTTCACCATCCAATAATATTCTTAAGAATGAAAATAATGACTCAGATTTCTAACAAGAGAAAATAAAAATCCTGAGGTGATAAATAGCATGTGACTTTTTTTGGTTGTTCAGAATTCCTTTTTTGTTATGTTCCTGAAAAGATCTACTGTCAACATCAAGTTACAGAAAATAAACTCTCTGCAGCTCACTGTACTCTTTAGACTTTTTTACCCAAACCATTATGGTAAACTCATAAAAACATATTTTAACTGGGTTTAGAGTCTTGACTTGTTCTAATAAAACCCCTATTTGCCAAAGTTCTAATACCATGGTTTCCACATGGTGTTCATGGAAGTGGACATAGTTTTTATTTCCTAAGAAGACTTACTGTGCTGCAAGATCTAACTCAGAGCTTTTCCTGGGAATACCAAAGGGATAAATAAAATTGTAAAAGAAAAATTACTAAACTGTCCCATGACAACTAAATGGTTGATCATAAATTGGAGTGTCTATGCAAATGAAGTAAATAATTAAAAACTCCAAGAACAGCATTGACTAGGTGGTTGATGACTGGCAATTATAAAAGCTGAATTTTTAATATGCATACATCTAAGAAGCCAGTAAAAATTAGCTCCCAGACTAATGGACTTGCCTTTCTTCCAAAGCAGAATTTTAATGAGAGCATTATTTATAACATAGAGCCCAAGAACCAGGGTATTCTTGCTTAGTCTCATTTTTTTTAATTCCCTGACACCCTATCCATTAAAACATGAACTCCTTTACACAAGAATAATACTTTATACTGTGGGAAGTAAAGGTCAAAATGACCTTGGAAATTAGCCACACTATATATACACTCTAAAGATAGGCCATTTAGGATAAAATAAATTATAAATCCTATTTTTTCTAAATATTCAAGTTGTGTGTGCTTCTTTTATTTATTCTACATCATCAAGTTACATCTCATGTAATTTTGTCTAAGAAGCTGCTTAACTTGTGGCCCTCTACAGAATTTCTATGGGGTTATTTTTTGTATAGGATAATATGTAAAATCCTGGTGGGTATTTAATTTATTTTGCATATCCTTTTATAATGCTTGAGGATAATCTTGGTCATTACAATGCATGCATATTGTTCCATTGCTAATTGCTTTAAGGCCTTTGAAAAGGTTTCAGTTTTCCTTTTGCACAGTATTTCATTATTGGTAGTCTGTATTAGAAGTGTTACAGAGTCCTTTGTGTTTTTCTTAAGTTTGGAACACTATTTTCCCTTTGAGAGTTCAGCTGGAGCTGCCTCTGGTCTTGCATGCATTACTCCTTCCCCCATGGAGGTGACTAGGCAAGGACTGTTTGGCAGAGGCATCTAAGGAAATATTGTTGACGGGGTGACATAAGCCTCACAAACTATGAGTCAGGCCAAAGCCCAGTCCAAGGATGAGTCAGGAAATGATTACTCAGAGCTGCTTTAAACAAAAACTCACCAGTCACCTTCGTTTTGCCCCGTTTCCTCATCCCAGATTGACTTAAATACTGTGGTCAGGGGACAGGAGTTGAGAAAGAATCACCAGCCATCACTTGATAAATAAACTCGCTCATCCAGGCTTGTATCCATCTAGATTCTTTTTTTTAAGTCTTAAGAATTCTGTAGGAGCCAGAAAGATAGCTCGACAGTCTAAAGCACCTGCTTAGGCAAGCTTAGGCAGGTGCAGGGGACCGCAGTTCGATCCCTAGCACCACGTGCTGCACCAGCTCAGCCTTGAGGGTGGGCTGAGCTGGTCCCTCCAAAAAAAAATTCTATAAACTTCTATGACTACTTATAAATACTAAACTTGATTTAAAGGTTTTATTTAAAAATCAGAGGACTCGATTTCCCCCTCTGATGTCCATCATGGGACAGACAGCAGACAAATGCCCAGAACAACCTCCATCCTTGTATCATCCCACATAGAACCAGAGTGTTCTCACTGGGAATCTTTACTGGTAAGGCAGAGATAATAATCAACCACATAATACTGGAGTACTAGTTCCTTTTATATTTCAGCACTTTTGTGTTTCTTTTTTTTAGTTGCTTATGTTGGCTTAGACACATTTTCCTATTGGGCTTTTACTTTTTCTGATTGATTTGAAGAACTCTTCATAAATTAAGTCTATTTGCTTCTGTCCTTGTCGCTAATATTTTCCAGGACATTGTTCAATAGTTTAGTCATAGAAAGCATATTTTAAGTGGATATAGAGCCTTGATTTGTTCTAATATGATCTTGATTTGCCCAAGTTTTATCAGTAACCACTGATCTAGGAAGGAAATTTATGCTCATAAACAATACTGAGTAGTTTATGTTGCATGTGATACGTAAGAGATCAGATGAAAGAATTTTACAATAAATATCTCTCATTTTCAAGTGGATGGTGGAATATCCCCCACAAAAAATAAAAAAACCTAAGGTTTTCACTAATATTCTTTAGTTAAAATGGTTAGTTTTCCAAAGCAAAGACACATCTGTAGACAGATACTTGAAACATCTCCTAACACTGCAGCACAAAAACTAGGCATAGCACATCATACATAAGGCAGCTATGTGAGACCAAACATCTTCTGATGATTGGAATTCTAACTGCTGTGGTATTAAAAGTCATAAAGAACAAAATAACACATGCAAAGAATGTATCAGACAAAACTGAATCAATCATCCAAAAGAGAGGAATAAAGGAATAATAATAATAATAATAATAATAATAATAATAACAACAACAACAACTCACATAGATACTGACCTTGTAAAGTTGAGGTACTGACTCTTCTGTCACTAAAGTGGGAACCCATGTAAAACCCAATATGAAGTTGGAATTTATTAGTGGAAATCTCCACATTTACTATTTTCATAGGACAGATAGCTGCTTATTGACCTTTCCTTTCTGCCCTCAGTGGGTGTTGTGGGCTTTTGAGTTTCTCTAACATATTCTTAAAAGTCTATGAAAAAAAAGTCTATGGCACCACGCATTCATTTGCAGCTTCTATTTTTCACATTCATTGGTCATCGCAGTCAAGTTCCAGGACAAATAAACTCATTTGTTAATTTATTTTAGAAAAAGGTTTTTGCCTTACTTGTGCCAAACTAAAATTCATTCAGACATTTATCACATTGATTCAAAATAAAAATTATAACTGATTTTTGAAATCAGTGATTTTACATGTTAATGAGATCCTTCTTGATTTTGAAAGTTAACTCATCCTATAAATGTGCAAAGTAATTTTTTAAGAAACATTATCTTGGCCTGGGAGATAGGTCAGTGGTCTAAGTGCCCGCCTGGCAAGTGCAAAGACCGGAGTTCAATCACCAGTACTGCATGCCATGCGTGTGCCGGCCCCAGCGTGGTGCACACACATGTAATCCCAGTGCTGGGGAGGCTGAGACAGGAGGATCAGTATGAGTCTGAGCTGCATAGTGAGACCTTGTACAAAAAAAGAAAAAACCTCTTCTCCACAAAAATTGCCAACAGGATTTTTTTAGAAAACATTATTTATGAGCAGTTATCTTTTCTCCTTTTTGGTAAATGTATGTCCTAAGACATTCCCAGCCTACGAGTTGTTCACATCTTTAAAATGGCATGTGAGATTAAAGCGCCTGCACGCAGGTACAGGGGCCAGGGGTTCGATCCGCGAGCCTGTGGTGCCGGCCCCACCCCCGAGGCGCGCTCAGATGGCAATTGAGACTGGGCGTGGTGGTGGGTGCATGTAATCCCGGCTCTTGGGAGGCTGTAAACAGGTGGATCACTACGAGTCTGTTCTATAGTGAGATCCTGAACATCCGGTACACCCTTTCAAAAAAAATGGCACGGGAAAAATGCACCTTTTGTGAGAGAAGTATTAGCATAGAAAGTTATAACAAAACAAAGAAGAGCCTAATTTTACATCTTATGCAGAACAAAAAAAACAAGTATCTGGTGAAGGACATGAGGGAAGTTATTGCTATTTCCAATTTCTCTAATGCTCAAAGACTGTTCTACAGTTTCAAAGTCTCAAATCCCATTAAAGAAAACTTTTGGGAAATTTATTCTTGTTAAGCACATCACATTGCACCACATATACAGCTACAGCAATTTTTCTTGCCCTGAATACAAATCTTCCCCCAAATATTGTTTTTCAGGAACTTTCCTTCAGCTACAAATCATTTTAAGATGAGCACTAAAGGCAAATCCTAGACTAAGGGTTCTGTTTAAGGAAATCTTCTATTGAATAAATTTAGCCATGATTTTAATAATATAGGTGTTTGCAGATAGAGATATAAGTATTTGTTAGAAATGGAGGTGGCAAAACGAAAGACCAGCATTTAAGGTACTTGAAAACTAGAATCCAAGAAGTTGTTATAAAAGCATTTCCTGGGGTGGGGGTGGGGAAGGAGATGTATCCTATTTAGGAAGGCTAACCATTTTCTAAAACTTTTAAAACTTGAAATGTGACACATTTCAAAACTAAGAAAAGTAAAAGCCCGATCTTTCAATAGTAGCACATTTTTGGTTTCATTTCTATAACATTTCATATATTTTCTATTTCTGAAATAATCATATTTATACAACCATTTAGCATGTGTGTGGATAAGAACACACTAAAGCATCTTTCAGTGTTCCAACTTTTCATCATAAAGTCAAAAATTCTGCTGATAATTGTTGGATTTTTCTCCTTTTATAAAAGCTGCTGAATATAAGATGAACCTGCAAAAAGATCGTAATTCTATGTAATTGCAACAAAACTAGAATATTGAATTTTAAATGAGATTTAAACTACCATTTAAAAATCAAGCTGGGGAGAAGGCTCAGCCAAGGAGATAGCTCAGTGGAATAAGTGCTTGCCTGGCAAGGGCAAGGTCCTCAGTTCAATCCCTGGAACCACCAAAAAAATAAATAAATAAATAAATAAAATAAAAATAAAAAAATAAAAATTAAATCATTAACAAATAATTTAATGAGGGATGAGTAATTTTTCCATGCTGAGAAGTGAAAAACATATATGGAATATTATAAAACCACAATACATATAGGAATGTGCCATGTATATACCCAGGAATAATAAATATAATAAAGACATACATTTAGTGTAATGCCAGTATTAAGAAAATTCCACTAGTTTTTTTTTTTTTTTTTTTTAAGATAAATGAATTCTAAGATTACTACAGAAATTCAGCCAGGAATTAGCAAGACGTTCTTCAAGGGAAACAAATTTGGAAGATTTCAGCTATCAGATATCAAGACATACTATGAGGTTAATGACATCATGGTACTAGCTCAAAACTACACAAGAACAGTAGGACAAAACACAAAGCATAAAACATACAACTGTGTGTCATGGTCTAGATATAAAACGTCCACCAAAAAGACTTGCTCTCTCTCTGGTGGCACTATTGGTAGCATTTTAGGAGAGGGGTCCTCTTGCAGGAAGCAGGACAGCAGTACACGTCCTTCTGTTTGTTCTCTGCCTCCTGAGATGAGCAGCTTTGCCCTGCCACACCCCACCATGCTCGTCTCTGGCCTGCCACAGGCCTAAAAATAATGGGGTCAACTGACCGTGGACTGAATTTCAACCTCTGAATCCTTGATTAAAAATAAATATGCAAATTATCTTATGTATTTTGTCAAGGTACCAAAAAGATGCACACTCTTATATATTGTCATATGATTATCGATAAAAGGCATACAACAATTGCCATGTGCTGAATGTTCCATACCCCTTGAAATTAGTAGTAGACATTCTAATCTCCAATGTGATGGCATTAGGAAGTGGGGCATTTGGAAGATAATTAGGTCAAGAGGGATACACCCTAACAAAAGGAATTAGGGCCCTGGGGAAGAAAAAAGGAGGGGAGATTTTTTTTCTGCCATGTGATAATACAATGGGGAAATATTGTCTATTATTTGGTATTAGGCCCTGAGCAGAACTAAACAATTCTGGCATCCTGAGTAGAGGTTTTACCCTCCCAAACCATGAGAAATCACTTTCTATGGTTTAGAAGTTATCTATTTAGTGTATTCTGTTACAGTTGTATGTCTATCATAAAAGTGCATGGGAAAAATAACATTTTTCAGTACTGATATAAGATGGATTTCACTTTCACATAGAAAAGAAAAAAAATCCAGGTTGATGGAATACAAAGAAATTAGTTCCAAGGAAACCATGCAATATCTGAAAGTATTTTATATCTGAAATATAGTTCAGTGGGTGAGGAGATAGCTTAGTGTTCTAAGCACCTTCCTGGAAAGTGCAAAGTCCCGAGTTTGATCTCCAGTACTACATGATGTGCCAGCCCTGGAAACCCAAGTGTGCTGTCTCAGCCTGGAAACATGGCATGGTGCTGCACGCCTGTAACCCCAGTGCTGGGGAGGCTAAGACAGGAAGATCACTAAGAGTCCCAGTTGTGTAGCAAGATCCTATAAGGAAGAGAGAGAGACAAAGAGAGAGAGAGAGAGAGAGAGAGAGAGAGAGAGAGAGAGAGAGAGAGAGACAAAGAGAAAGAGAGAGACAGAGAGAGAGAGAGAGGCAGAGAGACAGAGACAGAGACAGAAACATAGTTCAATATTTTTCTGTAAGTTAATAGAAAATGATAATACAGTTGTCTTGAACTTCAAGTTGACAAGGGTTTCTTAAATGTATCATAGAAAAGCTTGACAAATTGGATATTATCTAGATCAAGAAATCATTTTCAGGGATCAGGGAAATAGCTCAGTAGAATAAGCACTTGCCTGGCAAGCTCAAGGCCCTGAGTTCAATCCCCAGTACCACAAAAAAAAAAAAAAAAAAAAAGAAAAGAAAGAAAGAAAGAAAAAGAAAGAAAGAAAAGAAATCATTTTCACTAAAAACACTATTAAGAAACTGAAAAAAACAATCGGTAGGCAAAGATTTATGAAAATAAAAGGTAAAGAAATAAAGCACTCCCATAAAACATTAGAAAAAGACATAAGAAAGGAATGTTAAGAAATAGCAGATTTGAAAATAGTTACAAAAGAAGAGTTTCAAAAGACTAAGAAATATAAGAGAAAGGATTCAACATCCACAGTCATTAGAGAAATGTTACTTAAAAATACAAGGAGATAGCTCAGTGGACTAAGTGCCTGCGTAGGCAAATGCAGGGGCTGGGGTTTGATCCCTGGCTCCACATGCAGCTCTGGCCCCCACCCCAGGGTGCCCTGAGCTGGCGACCTAGTCCAGGTGCCTAGAATCCCAGTGTTGGAGAGGCTGAAAATAAGAGGATCACTATGAGTTCAAGCTGGGTAGTGAGACCCGGCACTAAATAAATAAATAAATAAATAAATAAATAAAGGAGGCACCCTAAATATACAGGACAAGGCGTAATAGCCAAAACCTAGAGTAACTTCAAATGTCTATCAACGGTAAAATAGGCCACTCACACATTCAAGTACCATAAAACTGATGAAAAATGCAGTACTGCTGCACACAATATTGATGAATCTTACAAGCATAAACTTAAACATGAAAGATGTTATGTTTTAGACCAAGAATTATTCTCAAACTCTCAGAGCTCGTGGTTGGATCATGGTGTCAGCATAGTTGCTGAGCTGTGAGGAGGTGCCTTAGAGGCTGGTCACGAGGTATGTGACTTGAAAGAGCGGATCTTCCTTTCAGCACCTCCCTTAGCTCTCGGCTTCCTGGTGCCATCACGTGAGCAGGTTTCCTCTGTAGCAGGTTCTTCCACCATGTTTTCTACATTTTGGCCTGTGAACTGTGGACCAAAACTTTCAAAACTGTGAGTCAACATCAACATCTTCTCCTTTAAGTTGTGGGTGTTGGGTGTTGAGTCTCAGTGATTGGAAAGGGACTAAGAAAAAATAAGCATATGTAGTTATAGAGCCCTTTTATACAAGCTTTAAACAAGAAAAATATCCAAATAGTACTTTGTGGTGAGATAGGCATTGGCAGGGGCAGGAAGGATGTCTTGGTGCTGTGATCTATCTATGAGACACTTGGTGTTAACTCATATATTTACACTTTTGCTGTGCTTATGTTATATACTTCAATAAAAATGTTTTCTTACAAAATAAAATGGAAATATGCAAAGAAAAACTGTACACCCTCAGGGGAAAATAAAACATATGTCCTTAAGACAGGCAAAATTCAAAAGCAGCCCTACACATTAAGTCCAACAGAGGAAAATACAAACATGCTGATAACTAGGGGAAATTGATGTGCATTTTATCTCAGTGCACGTTATCTTTGTTCTTTATGTCTTTGTGTGTTATGCTTAAGGAAAAATGTATTCTGATACCTGTGGTAAGAAACAACACATTGCAAATTCAAGAACTGTGCTTGAATTCAAGCCTTTTCAATAGTACTTATTAATTTTCTTAAGTGAAGATTTCTGCCTTGATTACAAGTGATTAGCAAAGGAATTTTTTCATTATATCCTCATATATTAAATTTAAAGTACATTACAATAAGTTGTATGCACATCTATATATCAATGCCATCTATATACAAACATACATTATATATTTAAATGTATATTTTATATGATAGATCAAATAGATACAGACACACTATATTTTTCTGTTCTAAATGAATAGAAAATAGATAAGGCAAAAATCATTTCTATTTGAATTGAGAATGTCTTGCATGATTTTTGAGGAATATGTATCTTCTTGATTAGAGCTTGTTTAGACTGATATTAAAATTAGCCTGCACTACTTGAAGATATAACACCTGATCTTGAAAAATTATATCTAAAACATTTAGGGTAACAGACAATCTTTCTAGGGATTAAGTATTATACACTAATATCCAACATATTGATAAAAGAGAATTAGCTGCAAATTAAAATCAATCATAAAAATAAGGACATGCCTTAAAATTAAATAAAATTAAGAAATTAGCCTAAGTGAAAATTAGGTATATATTTTTAATCTTTCATAAAGAGTTTTATATCCCTGTGTGTATGTGTACTGAAAAAGAATAAATGCTGTGAGAAGACAGAGTATAGACTCTAGGTTCTTCCAAGCCATTGTTTTAATACTGTTTGTTTTTTTTTAACAAGTGTTAGTAAGTCATTTGGTTTCTTTAAGTTCTAGTAATAGCATTGCTTTGGCCTGTGATTATTAAGAATTTAGCAGTAGTGTTGTGCCAGTTTGCATTTTCTTTTGATAGAAAGTCCTCAGTAAATAAACTGGGACTTGGATGTGAGTTAGAATCATCTACTCTAGAAGATGATTTAGGTTCGTGACACGGTCAGTGGAGCCATCCACTTGTAACCTGAGGAGCAGCAAGTGGAATTCTGAGAGCCGAGTTGGAGATGCAGTTTCAGAGTCACCATGTCTATGTGGCAGCGACAGCCTGGAAATGAACTGAGGCTCCCAGGAGGGGTGCGGGTAGTATAGGACCAGAGAAAAGCTAGGGAGGTAGAAGCTCAAGAATGACCACATTTAATGAAGCCAAGGAGAGTTTTATTATTCTGGTGATATGGGTGTTAGTGACTACAAATAAAGAGAACACAGAAATAAGCAGAACAAAGTTGAACAAGTAGAAAAATAATATCATAATAATAAGCAGACACCAAAGTTGATATAACTGTACCACATTAAGGAATAAGACCAAGAATAAAAAGCTTGAGATCCTGAGAATAAGTTCCCATACTGTTTCACTGGTCTTTCCTTTGTTTCAACCTGCACATCTCTCTTCTTCTACAGGCAGACATGACTTGCTCCTCAGAACATAGGTTTTATGAAGTTTACCCAGTATATTCTGAATTTCATATCTTATCCATACAAGAAGCAAACTCAAGATAAAGAAGAACTTAAGTTTTTCCCAAGATTTAGAAAAGGCGACATTTCATACATAAAATGTATGTATCTCAATTGATCACCCCAAGAACCATCATCTCTTCACACACTTATCTACTTGTAGGGCTCGCAAGGTTCGCAGGGTAAGCCCTGCACTCCCCTTTAGTTGCACCTTCAAAAACAGGCTGAGCATCTGTGAGCCATGAATTCTGACTCCACTTTCAGACACAAATACCACACACGTGGTGGAATGAAGGTGACTGCACTGCTGAAGTTCCCAAATGATGCACTCATAAGTATGGGACAGTTGGATTTCCAAAAAATTTTAACTATCACTTCATCCCTTGCATGGATTATTCATGGTCATAGTTTCTGCTGTGTCCTGACCACAGAAATTCCACATACAAAGGAAACAGGCTGGAGCAGCTTGCCATTTCTTTTGTATAGTGTCTACTGTACTTATACCTCTCCTCCCATCTGCTTCTCCCTCTGTGATTTCTTTTTTCACCTTAGTTTCCAATAACTCACTGGCCGGGTGATCTTTGCTTCAGTCTCCATTTTCTATGGAATTCTGTGCCATGAGAGGCAGCTTGTTATTCTAATGGACTCTCGTGCTCAGTGAGTCCATCTACATGTGAAATGAAGGGAAAGTTTTCTCAAATGGGGACTCATTTACGTGATTCTGAGGCTTGGAGGGCACAGGAGAACCTTGTGCTTTGAGCAAAGAAGAAGCCATTACCTACTGGGATATATATCTCAAAAGATACCTGACAAAGATTAAGTCCTTTAGCTATTAGCTTCCCCTTTGGGTCTGATAATTGCCAGTGTGTCCATTTCATATTCCTCCTTTCAAACACTTGAATGACTCTGACCTGATTAGATTCATGATATATGACATATTAGATATATGATATATTTCTGTGAGAAGAGAATCCTTGAGAAATTTAGTATTGCTGATAATTTGTATAGATCAAGACTGGCCTGGTAATACATTAGTCAGCTTTCCTGTCTTGGATACACAATACCTGCCACACACAAATTAAAAGAGAAAAAGCCTAATTTAGCTCATGGATTCAGGACATTCAGGGGGTAGGCAATGGCTTCAAGGCAGAAACCTCTTGATAGAAGCATGTGGAGACAAAGCAACTTAGTTCATGGCTGGGAAGCATACCAGGGGCACAGTGTCACCAAAGAAAGGGCAGGGGGATCACCTGGAGGCCCAGGCGTCACCTCCGTCATCCACTGGGCACATGACTGTGCTAGGCATTTCTTAATCCAGTGCAGTTTAATATCATAAATAACAATAAAATATTTTTAGGTTTTTATTCAAAGGATATTGCTCTGTTTAAAAAAAAAAAAACATTAAATGTTATCCTATGCCCTTGTCAAAACACTTTCTGAATAAGGAGTAGCTTTTGGGTTTCCAAAACCATGCAATTCTAACTCAAATTAATCTACTAGATAGGTGCTGGCCCTGTTGCCTTTTTTACCAAAGAGGAAAACAGCAACAGCCATTGAGAAGATGGCGTAAGAGTTGGTAATCATCTCTGTGTGGCATGTAGGACCGAAGTTTGATCTTTCAGGGCATCTCAATTCTCTGCCTTTCCATTACTTTTTTAAATTCTAAGGTCCATCTGAATATAGTCAAGGGTAAGGATAGTCATAGCAAGTTAAAAACACAAAATACATCAAAGTCAGAGCTTCTAACCACAAAGAAACTTTAGTTTTTCCCATTCCCCTTCAATAGCAGAAGGTTCCATTTAGCTCTCTGGCTTTTCCTTTTACAGATGTAAGAAACTGTTTGACAGGGATGATGTGTATCCCGCCATAGAAGAGCTATAAATACTCCCCAAATTATGTTTTACTGCCTTTGAGAATAATAATCTCACAATCCGGTAGGGAAACCACTTTATTTAAATGATTTGTTGTGTTCACAATTCTTGATGTTTAAACACTAAATTTTATTACAGTTAAAATATTTTCTTATGAATAACAATTTTTATTTTATTTATTTATTTTCATGTATTTGGTTGTTATAGGGTCTTACTATACAGCTCGGACTCATAGTGATCCTCCTGTTTTCTGCCTTCCCAGATTTGGGATTATAGGTCTAAATCACGCTGGACTCTGTGGCTGGCTCAGCCCTCCCCGGGGGCAGGGCTGAAGTGGTATGTGGTGCCCGAATTCCCTGCGCTTTCCTAAGCTTGCCTAAGCAGGAGCATTAGTCCACTGAGCTATCTCACCGGCCCTGAATAGCAATTTTTAAATAAGTCCAGTTAAAAAATAATTCCAGAGAAGGCATTAGTGCAAGACTTTAAACGCTGTGTTAAAATCCCCACTAAGTTTCAAGGAATAGTGGGAATACCTAAGGAAGACTGGATAAACAGTGAAACTTTCTATAAGCAGATGAAGACAATGTAGGACTTCATAAATAGTTACAGGATTTTCAAGTTATTTTATTGTGACTTATTCAAGGAGTCAGATTTTTTTTCGAAGAAGAATCTATGGACTGGACACTAGAGAGAAAACAGTGACTTCTTTACCCATTTTCTAGCTCCTTTTTTTTTTTTTTTATGAGTGACTAAAATTGAGACAAGCAAACTACATAGTTTAGGCAACAACTTAAGTCTCTAAATAGAAAGAAAGTATTATATTTTGCAATCAGATAAGTTGGATTTGAAATATATTTTAACTAGTCTTCTCTATGTAAATGAGGACATTCAATCTTTTCATGTCTTTGTTTCTTTATTTTCAGAAGGGTGATGTCTTAGTTACTCTCCTCTCGTTGCTGGAACAAATACCCAACACTCAAAATGAAGGGAGAGAAGATTTATTTAGCATACAGTTACTGGAGGTTTCAGTCCATACTCAGCTGGCTCCATGGCAGCCTGGTACATGGCAACCTTTCATGGCGGTAGCAAAGGGCAAGAGCACAAAAGGAGGAGTAGCAGCAGCTCAAGCAGCTAGCTTCTTTTTCCTCCTTACATTGTAATGCAAATTGCCTGCCCCAGGGCAGGTGCAGCATCCACCCCAGTAATCAATCCCAAACTCCAGAAGCCACCCCAAGACTGCATGAGGCTTTGAGGGGACACCTAGATACAAACTATAAAGGTGACAATATTTATGGTCATATTTTTGTAAGAATTCCATTATATCTCTCACATATCACACATATAGGGCATGTGACATGTAGGAGACAAAAATAAATTGAAGACTTTGTCACCACCAAATTATCTGAAGACTTGAAGGGCTAAAATATTCAATCAAAACTAGGCGTGGTGGCAGATGCCTGTAATGACAAGACTTGGGAGTCTGAGGAAGGAGTATCTTTGTGAGTTTGAGACCAGCCTGGGTGACAAAGTGAGCTAGCTCTGGCCATCCTGAACTGTATAGCAAAAAGACAAAATCATCATCATCATCATCATCATCATCATCATCATCATCATCATCATCATCATCATCCAAATTCAGTAAAAGATACTAACTCATTTTGCAGATTTTTGTATAAAAGTAACAAGATTTAAAAAAAAATTAAAAACAATATAAGATAATAATTTCAAAAATTAGAAACAATGCAGAATTTTACTAAACAAAATCACGTAAATTCAACAATACTTGTTTGGTATAGTGTTGTCTTCAAATTAGTTGTTTAGATTACCAGATATATAGGGGCCAGAGACATAATTCAGTGGAATAAGTGCTTGCTTGGCAAGTGCAAGGTCCCGAGTTCAATCCCTGGTACCACCAAAAGAAAAAAAAAAAAGATTACCAGATATATGTGTGAGAAATTGGGGGGGGAAGTTATAAGAAATTAAGAGAAAAATATAAGCATTAACTGTTCCTTTCCATACACCAACAATACTAACCCCATGCAAGTCATTTTTTAACTTTTATAGAGCAACTGGGATAACAGTATTATTACCCTCTTCATTAATCAGATTTCTGTACAAGATCTTCAGGCCAAGGTGTCAAAACCAAAATAAATATAACTCTCAGCTATAATATTCAACCTGACTGCTGGCAAGTTTCTCTAACCAGAACCACCTGGTGCTCTAATGAGACCCACCCAGTTCTCAAACCAGATGCAGCTGGAATCCTCATAGAACTGTAGATGAAGTGCTCACCCTGTTTTTTAAATTCTAGGCAGCTTGGACTCCCAGTGATCCTTCTGCTCTGGGATTACAGGTGTGCACCACCACGTCAGGTTTCCGTGGCCAGCCCGAATCGGCCAAGGTTCTGGCAGGTGTGGCATGCAGTACTTGCACTTGCTAGGCATGCACTTAGACCACCTAACTAGCTCCCCAGCCTCACCTCAACTTGTAACTCAGTATTCGAGCTAACATTTATCAGGTTCTCATAATATATATGCCTCATCCAGGGACCACACAATGAGATCCACAGTATGTGGGAATAGTGGTAGCTTAGATGCTTTCAAATGTAAGCTAGAAAGCAACGTAAGATAAACAAGGGCATACATTTGTGCATATAGAAAATATGAGACTACCTATAAGGAAGTAAACCACCTCAGTTTTCCTTACTGGAGACCACAATTGAACTGTGGAATGTTGTTAAGTAGGAGCATTTCAGGAGCAGTATGATACCAAGACTCCCAAGCTACATCCTTTCCTCAACCAAATTTTGCTTGACATGAACTATCCTGTTGGTTAAATTGTTTTCCCCAAAATGATGTTTTAATCCTACTGCCCAGTACTTATCTCTGTTTCCAGCAGCCCTGGCTTGGTAAAAAGGTGTTTATAGATGTCAAGTTCTCGAGTTGTGTAGGCTGTAATGCAATATGACTGTCATCTTTGTAGGAAGGAACGACAGACACTCGGAATGCTGTGTGAAGACAGAGGCAGACACTGCAAAGCTGCACCTCTGAGCCAAAGCACATGGACTCTCAGCTATCCCCAGAAGCTAAATACCAGACACAGAAAAGCTTCCTCCAGGCTCTTACAACACTTTAGCACCTTCATCTCATGCTTTCTCTCTCAACATTATGGGATAATCTATCCTGTTGTTTTATGATGCTTGATTTGTGATGTTTTGTTTGATGACATCAGGAAACTAATATACTGTCTCTTCTTCAATGTCTCAACAGTTTCAGTCTACATCTCTGATCTGCCTCTAGTCTCAACATTTTGTAGTGGTTTGCCTTTGGAAGGGATTCCTTACAGAAAGTTGCAGGGAACAAGGGAGGTGAAGTGTGACCATTTCATCACAATCAGTAGAACTCAAGAAAGCAGAACCAACACAAAAGCACCTTTCCGACCAGTTCCCTCTGGCTCTGCATCAGCTCTCTCAGGCTCTGCCCCATCCTAATTGTTGGAACTTGGCTTCAGTTCCCTGGCTTCATATTTATTTTTGGTGCTGATCCTTACGTTTTGTCTTGGGTCTTGTTGCCCCTTTCTCTTGGCTTGGCTCTCTCTCTCTGGTGTCCAGCAGCTGTAGTTGGTAAAAATTTCCACTTACTCTTCATGTTCTACTCTTGCTATTCTAATTTATCCCTTTCTTCTCTATCTATATATGAGTCTACTCCTAACAATATGATAAACTCCACACTTAAGAGGTCCACTGAAACTTGTTTTTCTATACACACTTTTATCACACTCCTTTTATTTTATTTATTTTATTTTATTTATTTGTGTGTGGGGGGGTCCAGCTCAGCCCACCAGGGGGCGGGGCTGGCTGGCATGTCGTGCTGGGGGATTGAACCACAGTCCCTGTGCTTTACTAAGCTTGTTCTAAGTAGGTGCTTTAGACCACTGAGCCATCTCACCAGCCCGTATCACACTCCTTTTAATAAATAGAAAATATCTATACCCTGAAGACACAATACCATTAAATCATTTCGTATTCCATTTTGTTATTACCATTCTTCTTCTCCCCCTGACTTTTGGGACCCTGATGGGCTGACTTTCACTACTGTTTCAGTTCTACTTGTTTTCATGCTGTCTTTGCACTACCTCCACTCTGTAACCTTCTCAACTATTGTTATCTACTTTCTCCCTATTATCTTCCTTGTGCTATCTGTAATCTAGCTAGGACAACAACCTACATTTAATGTGTTAATTGTTTGCTTCACCCTATTTTTCCTTCTACCATTCCAGACTGAACAGTTCTCAACTCTTGGTACACATTAGGGTCATCTGAAAACCTTTGAAAAACTAATTCTCCAATAGTGCTACCAAAGAAATCCTGCTTTGACCGGGAACAAGATACCACATCGCTTGATAATAATCACCACCCTATAATTATGCTCAATAGTTTCAGTATCAGTTTTAGTGTCTATAAGGATGAAGGTTCCTTACTTCCTAGCTTCACCTGCCGTCACCTCCAATTTTAACTGTTTCACCTTCTTTCGCTCACCCTGTCACTCAGATATGCTTTGTACCTCCTGGTCACTTCAATGAACTCTTGCATTTAGCAGTGCAGTCTCAACTCTGACATCTAACTAATTGCAGCCTCATGTGTCTTCTTCCTCACTTCTAGTGAACACTGTCTAAATCTTTTCTGATAATAGTCTGTTCTTTGGATTTTTAAAAACTTTTCACATTTGATGACTTCAGTCTCAGGGGACCCAGCCAGATGTTTCAACAATATCATCACCTGAGGTAGTACTAAGGAAGAAAGTAACTCAGTAAGGAGAAACACTTATTGTGCAGTTATCATGTTCCCATAGTGGAGACAGCATTTATCTCTCCAGGGAGGAAAGTAGGATACTTGAGGCCTCTTATACAGATTTCATCACAGATGCATTCCTAGAAGGGATGTGACTGGCAGTAATAATGTGATTGGAAGTGGAAGAAGGAACCTGCATGTATCAGTCAGTCTTTAGCCCTCTAAGATAAAGATGCGAGTTTTGCTTTGTTTTCATTTTATATCACTGCTTTTCCTCCAGACAAGATTATTTTTCACGTCTACCAATGATTATGTAGATTGGTTAACCTTAGTGGAAGAAATCTTACACATGGTTTTTGTCTTCCTTTCTTCCTTCCTTTCTGTCTTTCTTTCTTTCATTTTTTATTTTTATTTTTGTACTGGGCATTGAACTCAGGACCTTGTGCTTACCACACAATGCTTATGCTGCTGAGCTTATTCCTGTCCCTTATATGGGTGTTCGACCATTATCCAATTCAGCTATATCACTAAGCAGTCTTGTATTCTAACCCCTATTTGATTCTAGTCATCTCTTCACCATTGATTCTCCATGTAGGAGAACAATCTCAGCTATAGACTAACCTCTCTTTATTCTTTTATTTTTTATTTATTTATTTGGTACAGGAGCTTGCTACACAGCTTTGGACTTGTAGTGATCTTCCTGTCTCAGCCTCCCCAGTGCTGAGATTACAGGTGTGTGTAGCACTGCCTGGTTTCGGTGGCCAGCATGGGTTGCCTGGGGTTCCAGGACCAGCTCAGCATGCAGTACTGGTGATCAAACCTGGGTCCCTGCACTTGCCAGGCAGGCACTTAGACTGCTGAGCTATCCACTCAGCCCTTCATTCTGCTTTTGTTACATGACTGATCAGGGAACCCATTAATAGCAATTCTGTGCTCTAACCACACTTGTGTACAAAATGTGCTAAGCTGTATCACTTGATCTACTATGATTCTTTAACCTTAAACCTAGATCGACACACATTGTTCATCTTACTTGTTTTCCTTAAATTGTCCCTTGACTTCCTTTCTAGTAGTCTTCCTATCTTCTCTGTCATACTAAAGCTCTGATTCTAGACCTGCCTCCCAGCTTTGAGTTGGTAACCTCAACTCATGCAGCTTTGGCCATGCCATGCATTACCCTTTCCACTTTCTTCACTCAGAGTTTCTCCTTCTGGCTATCTCCCTTCTTTGACTTTTATTTCTCTTTTGAGACTATTCTTTTTCCTTTAATAAGTCTCCATAGCTTCCTTACTTTCTCTCTTTTCTAAGACCTCATTGCATCAACACCTTCCATTTTTCTATATCTATAGCAATAATTCTTTTTGTTCTCTTCCACTCAGCACATAATTCTTGAAAGAATTATCTAAATTTTATGACTTCATATTTTATTCCTTTCTTGTATCTTACATTAACTACCTTTAAATCAACAGAGATGCCTCATTTGGAAATCATAACATAAAATCCTAAGTATTCTATTGCTGCTGTTTCAGCCTCATCTTGCCTCTCACCCTTCGGTCCCTTACCCTTACTACCCATAACTAGACTGCCCTCCTCATTTAGGTGACAATATCACTGCTCAACTTCATTTCACATAATAATTATTTACCTGCTCCTAAACTCAACTGATCTTTACCCCAGTTTCTCATCCTCCTCTCAATTTCTGATTTCCATAAATGACAAATTTATATCTTAATGACTCAGGTTCAGAATGTCAATGTCATTTCATATTTTCATTTATTAATTTCCTTGCCATTCATTGTGTGCCTGCCTCTTGCCAAGGAGTGCATTATATCCTAGGAATAACATAAGAGGAGAAACAATATCCTCACTGATATTATAATATATTGGAGGACAAAATCACAAGTTAACATATGAAGCCCGCAGTAAGTGCTATTTTAGAGCCACATAAAAGACTGAACATGGAGTAGAAAGTGATTTATGTTGTGTGAGAAAATTGGAAAAAAAATACTTCACGTGCAGTAGGTACTTCATGGAAGCCTTTAGACAGGAGTATTTAAACATAAAAATTTTAAGTCCAAGAGGCTACTAGTGCATCATCCATAAAATCAAACATGCATTAAACTGTATGAAATTTAGTTTGACTGAAGTATAGAATGAAAATAGCAAAGCAAAGCAAAAGGAGCCTCAGCATTATCATGAAGGTCACTACACGCTTAACAGCTGAGCAAGTGGTCAGGGTCGTTCTAAGGTCATCATCCTAGCAACAGCATGGAGAGGGGAAAATAATTCCCTTTGATTCTACTTCAGCAATCTTGCAAGTATTCGATTATTTCTTAAACCTTACAGATACTCTCTTTACTTCTTTTCTCTGTTATTTCTGTTCTACTGTTCCCTTCCTAGACTAGCAATTCAAGAGCTTTCTCTTGACTATCCAGAAAACAAAAGGAACAATTTCTGTCATGTCATTCACATAATCATAAACTTTCCAGACATCCCACTGTCTACTACATTGAAGATAAATTCTTCATTGTGACATTTAAGGCTTCCCCCAGTGACCTATCTATCTAATTATCTGCTAATGTGAAGTGGGCATGTTTAGCACTACAGCCACACAACCCTCTGCCTAATATTTATATGTGACCAAAGCTTGTCCTCCCTTGTGCCTTTGATTTGTGCTTGTTTGCCCTGAACACCATCTCTCCTCACGGCTTTTTTTTGAAACTTGATCATCCTTAAAATTTAGTTTTAAATTATACCTCCTTTCAAGATTAAATTTTTAAATTACTCCAAACATATGATTGTATTCTTTTGCTTTCAGGAATCATTCTAGCTTTTAATTTAACTGGCAGATAACATGAAAATTTTATGTATGAATAGCACAGTGTATGTTTTGATACATGCATATCTTGTGTAATGTTTACATCAGGTGAGGCATATTTAATCTCCTTAAACATCATTTTTTATGGTGGAAACTTTCAAAATCTTTTGTCTAGCTTCGGACATGTATAACACATTGCTGTTAGCTATCACCACCCCCCCCATAAGAATACATCACATCTTCTTGCTTCTAACTGTGACTTAGAACCCACTGATGAACCATTCCTCATTCTTCCCCAACCCCCACTTTTCTAGGCCTATAACCATCACCATTATCTGAGATTAGCTTCTTAATTTTGGTTATAAATGTGACTGCAGGATACTTGTCCTTCTGTTCCTGCTTTATTTCTCCAAACGTAAGAGTCTCCAGTTCCATCTGTGTTGTTGAAAAATGGTAGAATTTCATTCTGGTGTTGAGGCTGAGTGTTCATCTGCCTTTTCAATAGAGTGACTGAAAAAGTGATCTGACATAGCTGCCCTGTCCCCATCCCCATAAAATATAACCCGTTGAGATTAGCACTACATCTTTCCGGCTTCCACTTTATTTCATTTAATTCTAAAATATTGTCTTATATAAAATATTTATTAATTAGACTTATTAGTTTTAACATAGTTTTTAAGGTCACTGGATGTTTGTTTTTGAATCTTCACAGTTTAAGGTAAGCATGACTGTAGTTATGATAAATTCTTCTGTGCAAAAAAAAAAAAAGAAGAAGTAAGGGCCTTAGAAATTTATAATCAGCTGCATATATTTTTAATGTTTACACCATATTCCACCACACCAAGAGGGCAAACAATTTTTAAAAATCACATATAGAACAGTCATGTTTCAAACTCCATGTTCAGAAACTATCTCTAGGCACTATAGCATACAAAGAAAGAAAAATCAAATTCAGTAAAAGAATGGCATCTAGAGTTTTCAATGCCAAATACACAGACTGATTTAGGGGGTTTCACAACTGAACTTATTGATAACAAGCAGATTCAAACAATCTATTTGTTTCTAAGAGAGAAACTTAACTTCAAATTATATCATCTTGGCCCTCTTGTAATTTTCTTTTCTCAGTCTGCATTATGTGATGATTTCTATTGCTGATTAATTTTTATTCGAGTTTGCTCTTAATTTGTAGAGTCTTGACCAGTTTACTAATAAATATTCTAAATATTTTCATTGATTCCATGTTGAAGACTTCCAATATCGAGTGATAATAGGAAGAAGAATAAATAAAGCAGTTAAGTTTAAGCCTTTTTTTCCTATCTTCACTTTACCTACGTAAATGATATAATACAGTGAGAAAGTGTGCAGACACATATAGAGAAGAGGCAAAAGTAAGACATTAGATTTAAAACACATTATTTTATTTTACTTTTTTACTTCCAACTCAACATGATAAAGATTTTCATAAGCTGATATTGAGACAGTTTGTGTTTTAATTCACTCATTGTTTACCTTGACTCAGGAAATTGTACATGTTAGCAGACATGAAGTGTAGATAAAAAATGAATATTTTCCTTAAAAAAATCACTATGATAATTATTATCCACAAATGATGGAGAGATGTTGGCAGAAATTGTGGAACAATGCATGCTTGGTGTACTAGGCCTCTAGTCCAAACTACTGACAAGAGACAAAAAGGGGCAAAAGAGATGAGAAACAGTCCATGGCATGGCAGGCAAGAAGCAGTGTGATGTCTTCCTCTGCCTTTTTATTCCATGTAAGCTACAAGTCTATTGGTTTGTGCCACCCACACCCAGGCGAGGTTTTCCCTCTTTAGTGGGTAGATCACCCCCACCCAGAACTGTGGTAAACCAATGAGTGGACTAATGCAGTATCACACATCTGTGATCCAGTCACTCCTCAAAACCCTGACTATAGGCACATAAAGCTTTGGGAAGACACCCAGATATAAGCCATAGCAGTATCTGAGAGGAAAATGGCAGAACACATACAACCGGACATGTTCCCACCTCACACAATAGCTTTCTATGCAATTAGAAAAATCTCATCATACTTCTGTAGACATAGATCAAAATCCCTGCATCTTTGCTTGTTGATAACATGGAGCGCCTGCCCCTAGAATTCTCAACACTGGACTCATTCTGTCTAGTAGATACATTCTAGAAAGCCATTTTAATGGAATAAAGAATAATCTAGAAGTCTATAGAAAAAATGAATTGGCTATAAGAAAATTTACTTCTAAATACAAAAAGCCAAGAAACAACAAATATCAATGCATAGCAAAGTAGTTCTCCACCTTTGTTCAAAGAGTAATATTTTAGATCACAATAAATTAACAAAACACAAAAAATTAGAAAAAGAACAAGATAACATACTAGAACCATGAAGAAATTGATAGAAGAAATGGAAGTAGCTGGAGACCTAAAATTTGAAACCTCTTCTGGGACTAGAAGGATTTTTGAATGAATCTTTCACTCTTCAGAAGACACCATAAGGCCAAGGATGTTTAAACTATTTCAAGACCTGAAAATCGGAAAAAATGCCTAAGTATTATAATGCTGATGTGACAGTGATATTGAGATCTTGTGAAAAAAATGAAAATGAATGCTTTAAAAGGCTGACCCACTTTACTTTAGAAGATATATATAAAATATTAGAATGTTTGCAAGTTGAAATCTAACAATGTATTTAAATAATGTCAGTATGAAGCATATTGTAGAATAACAATAATAGGTGCCTCATAGGAAATATATTAATATATTCTATATATCTTCACTGGCTATCTTCTCAAAAGTATCAATTATAAATTCTTTTATATCCAAGGATTTTGTCATGGCTACTTCTTTTTTCTAGGTGTTCATCTTAATATCTTACCAAAGTAATCATTAAGTCTCTCTCAATATGTGAAAAAAAATTGAACGTAAAAGTTTTCTGAGAGAGGAGATATTTGTAGTGGGCACAAATAAAATTTAGCAGATAAACAATAAGTTAATTGACAGAGAAGAGAGTTTATGCAAAAGTAAAACTAATCAATATATCATAACACTCATAATATGAAGAGTATCCATGTGACTACAAATGTTATATCGAAGTATGGAGTGAGAAGCACAGGATAATATTTTTAGAGCTTAATATTTAATTGCTATGTTTTTTGTCTAGTTGTTCCTAAAGCCTAATGCAATCACTGGGGCAGCTTCTAGAGTTTGTGATTAATTGTGATACAATGTGGAGATTATGGGTATGAATGTTACACCTGCCCTAGAGCTCACAGCCTGAATGCAATATAAGAAAGGGAAGGAGGCTTGCTAGCAGCTGCCACCGCTGATCCTCCCTTTTTGGCTCTTACTGTTTTGCTCTTTTCCACCTCCATGAACTGATGCCCTCTGCCATGTGCCCCTCTGCCTTGGAGCCAGCCATGTATGGACTGGAATCTCCACTAAGAGCGAGCTAAATAAACCTTTCTTTTCTTAACTCTGGGTGTCACATATTTTGTTCTGGCAATGAGAGAAAGATAACTGAATCAATAATAAGTGATAAACCAAAGGATAACACCTAAAATGAAGGATTTATCATAACTGTTAAAACATTTCACAGAGGTACAGGGAATATAATTCCAAGATCATGTAAAATAAAACAATTGAAGAAGTTACAATCTGGTAGTCTCTAGGGAGTGGAATTGTGAGATCTGGACCAGGGCCTGCTGAATGATTTGAACTTTAAATTTTTAACTATATTTTTGGGAAAATAAGAATTCATAAATAAATTAACCATTATAATAACATTAATTTAAAAAATAATATCAGAGACTGGGGGGTGTGCGTCTGTAATCCCAGGACTTGGAAAGCTGCAAACAGGAGGATCACTATGAGTCTGATCTGTGTAGTAAGACCCTGTAGATCTTGTACTAAATATATAAAAATAAAATAAAATAAATAATATTCACCTGGAACAAGAGTAAAGCGAGGCCAATTTTTAGATAAGTACCATGGGATTCAAACTGATGAATTTGATCAAGGCATTTGTTATTATGCATTAAAATCTCTAAACTTCTATAGTTTCTGATCTGGTAACTTATTTTCATAAATTTATCATCAGAATATACAAATATTTTCATTGTTGGCCTATCAGTCTTCTCTTACTCCTTTTAAATCCCCACCTGTTAGTGCTATGGAAGGAATTCAGAGCCTTTGCACTGAGCTATATCCATAGTCCTTTTTTATTTATATTTTACTTTTGTATGTTGAGAGAAGATCCAAAGAAGTTCTTCAGGCTGGACTTGAACTAGTAATCATCCTTTCCCACCATCCCAGAGTGCTGGGATTACAAGCATGTGCTGCCATGCCCAGCTTAAATAATGAAAGCTTTCTACAGTGTATGCTTATGTCCTTTCTCTCAGAGTTCTTCAGCATGCTCATTCACGATCACATTTTAAAGTACCAAATATTTGTTGATGACCTATAAATTTGGCCTCTAACTCCAATTAGTCTTCCAGTCTAGAACTCTGAATCCGGGATCTATTAACATTTTTAGCAGCTCACCCTTGTTTTACTCAGAGACATTCAGAAAAACATTAACAAAACTATACCTATGATCTTTTCTCAAAGTTTACCATTCTGTGGGATTCTCGGAGAATCCAACTACAAAACCAGGTTTAGGAGTCACCATTAAAATGTCAGTCTAGGACTAGTCACTACCAGATCATGTTGGTACAATACTGTAAATATTTACCATTTTTTTACTTCGCTTTGAGACTCCTCCTTCTATGCAGTGATAAGGTATGAGTGTCTGTTGCCCAGAGAAGTAACAAAGGTGCTTGCCTTTCCAATAAACACTGCCATCAAACTCAGTTTTCAAGAAGAGTATGTTCCATTGGTAACATATTTATACATGGGCATAGATTTGTACAGATAACAAAATAGATTATATATAAATCAAAAATAGCTGCTGTACGATAGCTTTAAGGAAATGTAAAGCATAACGATAATGGTAATAAAGTAGAGGAAAAATGGAAAAGAAAGCGTAAGTAGAAGAAGAAGGTGAGGGAGAAGGAGAAGAGCAGGAGGAGAAGAAAATAGAGGAAGGATAAGCCACAGAGCAGAAAGAAGAGGAACAGCAAAGAATAACAAATAATGAAAAGATCTTCCAACTTTTTTTTTCCGGAACCAGAGATTGAACTCACACCCTTGCACTTGCCAGGTGAGCGCTTATTCAACTGAGCTATCTCCCCGGCGCTAAAAATAATTTTGATTATTTGTAATAGTAAGCAAAAGAACAACAATGTTCAGTTTCCCTCCCAGACTCTTAGAACCTCAACACGTATTTCCAAGGCAACCACAATACAGGAAATAGAGTCGGATGCTGAGACCCAGTTCAGATTCCTCAGAGGGACACGCTCGCTCTTAACTGGATTACTAATAGCACTCAGCCACAATGCCAAGAGCCCAGAGAAAAGACTGAAGTGAGATATAAACTGAATCAAACAAAGGGCAAAACCAATTAGCAGCCGAGTAAAAGCCGAATCTGGAAATGTGGCTTTGGTGCCAGCTCTTGCTTGTGCCTCTACCCATTTCCTTTGAGTATTTTATTCCTCCTGCCATTTAAATCTCTGCCCAAATACAATTTTTTTTTGGGGGGGGCAAGATTTTTCTGACTTCCTACACCATGAAACACTGTTCCTAGCATCCATATTTTTTTCCTTAGTATGTATCAATCAGGGCGATCATCTGTGCAGTGTTCGTAAAAGTCTGACTCGTCCTCGTGACTCTTTGAGTCCATTCAGGAGTACACACAGGTATGTCCACAGCCTCCCCTGGGGTTGGAGGTCGTGCTTTAGTCTGTGGTAAAGAAAGGGATAGACAAAGTGAGAAGAGACAGATGTGCAGTCTTAAAATCTCACAATACTGAAATTTTATTTTTGCTTCTAGAGTTTCAGCTTGTCTTTAGGTTGTGAAAATGCTGGCTGCAGTGAAACTCCTTTTAGATGCATGTGATAGTGTGGAGAAGGAAACTGGGGATCTATTAATAACAATAAGATAAAACAAAGCAAGCATCCCCTTTACTTTCCTAACTACAGTCTCCCTGCGCTGTTGTTTGACAGTCTGTGTAAATCCATTTCTGACGTTTCCCTTGCTCATAACAATAACAGTAATAGCTCTTTTACTGAGTGCTTACTATGTGCCACAATTTTGTCAGAGCATTTTTCATTGCTATTCATACAATATGTGATTGAAGAATATGTTCTTTAATTTAAAAAAAAAAATACAATGCTTTCATGTTCATTTGACTTTGGGGAAAAAGCTTGAAGTTACACAGCACCAGGCTGCCTGAAGAATGTGGGTAAAGACACACCATAATGTTTTTACTTGACAGAAATTGCCAAAAATGTTTGATCAGTGAAGTGTGATCAAAGAACATGGCGAAAGTTTAAATTTTTAAAAACTATTACAGTAATAGACACATTGCCCTTAAGCTCCTCAAAAATATTTGTCACATTCTCCTTGTCTCAAATGCACTTATTCCATCATTTCTTTGTGTTTTTTATTTAAAAATTCTTTTTATCATCCCTTATCTGTAGCAATGATTTTTGTAAACATGTATTCCTGTGTCCTCCTCTAATCTCTTTCCCTTTGCCTATTCGGGCTCTCCTGTCTCAGGAATGTTTTAAAGCTTGATCAGAATGTCTTCTCAAAGTTTGATTAATCCAACTGCACCTTTAAGTTCAACAGATATGAAGTAATTTCCAAGGTGAACACCAGACATCCCACAAACAGCAACATCTTTTTGTCCTCATATAATATAGAAGTATATTATTTGTGCTGTTGGGCATTTTGCTCTGCTCAAACTTATTTGCCAGAAACAAACTCAACTAATAGAATGCTTTTTTAAATTATTTAATTAATTGTATTTTAGGTCCAAGAATAAGACTTTCTGTCAGGGCTGGTGAGATAGTTCAGCAGACTTAGTGCCTACTGTGGCAAGGGCAGGGACCAGGGTTCGATCCCTGGTCCCACACGCCACTCCAGCCCCACCCCTGGGGCTGGGTGAACGGGCTACCTCTGGAAATGGTGACACGAGTCAGTAATCCTACCTCTGGGGTTGCTGAGAACAGGAGGATCACTATTAGTCCGAGCAGCATAGTGAATCCCTGTACCAAATACATAAAATAAAAAAGAAAAAAACCTTTTCTGTCAAAATTTTTTTCTTACAGGACAGTTACTTTATTGCTAGGTTTTTACCACCACTACATGTTATGAAAGTATATTCAGATATAAATGTATACATGCTGCTTTTGTTGTAAGATTAAAAGCATCATTTTTACTATGATAGATAGTATCAATTGCTTTTCAAGGTACCTGTAACTATTCACCTTTCTAGCATGAATAAAAGAAAGTGAGAGAACTCCTACAGGCTTACAAACAGCAGGTGGACTGGCAGGTGTCTTCATTTTGAATTTCACTGACTAATTAATTTCTTGTCATGTATTTATTGTCCATTTGTATTTTTCATCTATAAAGGATCTATTTATATCCCTTTTCCAAATTTCTATAGAATATTTTCTTATTATAAAATATAAATATTCTTTGTCCATCTTCTGCATTACAAGTTTTAATAAATCAAATTTTATCCTATTAGCTTATGTATAGTATCTCTCACCATTGAAAGTATATTTTGGAAAACTTTTTGCAGTTAGCTTATTCACTTTATACTTCTACCAATTTCTAACACTGCCACTCCTCTACACTCAGCTCTCTGATGCTGGGAAAAACTGGGATTCCCATTTCTGGCTACAGTGAACTAAGACTTGAGCTCTGTCTTTGTGAGAAGTTAAGGGAGATGATGGAGCCGGAGGAAGAGTGCAGGGCTTGGTCTTTGCTGGTCCCCTTCCCATCGTCCTGGCTGCTCCTGGCTTTCCTCATCTTAGCAGTGGCAGGCCTTGCTGTGGCAGCCGCTGAATCATTTTTGCTTTATCCCCAGCTCAAAGCATCAGCTCTAGTGCCATCTTCACAGCACGAGCCAAGCAGCACCTCACTTAAAAGCCTGAGTTTGAGTCCTTCCTCTAAACCTTTCAGATTCATTGGATCAAATTTTTCCTTGGTCCTTCAGCCATCAGGATTGTAGCTGCTTCCTGCTATTTCTGCCTCATGATACTATAAGATTACCTTTTGCTCTTTCAGCATCGTTGTGCCTTTATATTAAGATCTAACATTTTTCCTTTAATTTTCTGGAAATAAATGTGTGATTTCTAAGTCATTTTAATCTTGATAAGCAATTCATAACTTAATGTGGGTCATTTGTATTTTCTTGTAGAAATTAATCAATTGGATCTAGATTTTCAAATTTGTTACTCTAGTGATGCTTATGTTTTTGCCTTATATGATCTTATTTCTTCCATATTTGTGATTAAATCTCCTTTGTTATTTAAACATGCACCATATATCTACAGTTATTAAGGCTACAGTGAAAAATTCAGTAAATGCTTTCCACTAACGGCTGGTTTTCTACACCTTCAGTTTCAGTTGTGTGGCAGGTCTGCCATTGTAACATCAACTCATTGATAAACATTATAAATAAATACTTGTGCTCTAGGATGGCTCTTAGATAATCTTTGTCCTCTAGTCCATGGCTTTGCCTGATATTGTCTGTATCTCACTGAGATATCATTTTCTGAGTTGGGAGGATATAACTCAGCAGTACAGTATATATTTAATATGGGTAAAATCTTGGGTTAAATCTCTATGATGCACACAGAAATAATAAAACAAAAATCCACTTTCCCTTGTACAATTCCTATGATTTTCTTTTTAAAAATTTTTTAATATATTGCAAATTTAAAATGAATTATTTATAACTGAATGTAACAATAAAAACTGTCCAAAATAAAAATGAAGAATTTACAGATCAGTCATAATAGTTCACTATATCAAAACCAAGAAACTTATATTCATATAATTAGAATTCTCAAAGTAGAAATGAGTAGGCAAAAACTATTTAAAAATTTAAAATTTCTGAATTTAGTTCAACTTATAATACCACATTTCCAAAAAAAATGAACCTTTTGCAGACATATAAAGTGTGTAAAAAACTAGATTAATTAAAGGACTGAAAGAAAAGATCTGTCCTCTTTGAATTTTATACTTTGCAAACATACCTTTGAAAACTAAAAGTAAGATTTTCTAGTTATACAAACTTGAAATATTTTAATATCTCCAGAAGTAGCATATAGGAAATAACAAAGAGCATAATTCAAAAGGCAAGAGAAGTTGCAGTATGCTCCTGGAAAATAAAGAGCTCTCAATATGATAGTTATGCAGGACTATATAAAAATATATTAGATAAACCCTTATTTAAAGGTCATTCCAGATTTCTATGAAACAGTACCAATCTTATGTTGGGTTATACACGTATTTTTTCCCCATATATGTGTGTGTATGTGTGTATAAAAGACAGGGAAGAAGTAATATAAAGTCAACAGAAAATGGAAGTATACTTTTTAAAGTTTCTAATACTAGGAGAAGATATCATAAAATGTCTTTTAAATAAATTGTAAGTCAAAGATACAGTATAAATCTTAGAACAAAAAGTAAGATTAAGCAATATTCAGAAAATTCAATGCTTCAAAACAATTGAACTAAGAAAAAGTTTTCATGATAGCAAAGAAGTACTAAGAGTAAAACATAAGATAAATACTGGAATGGCAAGTAAATGACCAGCACTTCTAACAGTTTGAGGATAGGGTATCGCACAAAGTTCTAGTGTGGTGTGGACATGCATAATGACCGTGACAGTTACTGGTGGCTAGGCGTCACTTGTGGAACTGAGCTACAGCTATTTCCTTGAAATCCACCCTGTAGACTCAGGTAGAATCAGGACCCATACAGAGGAAGAGAAGTCCATTTGTAGAGTGTGCTGATGAAAATATTCTGCTGCTGAACACAAAAGAGAAACTGAAAGACTACTATTGTATACCTCTTATTCTTCTGTGTTTAATTGTTTGCCCTATTTAGCAGGTTCTTTCCATTCTCATTCATGGGGCTATGATCAATTTGCTCCCTCTCTAGAACATCTCTGTGTAGGCTTGGCTTTTTCATCATGAAATTCTTTAGTTGTTCTTTGTCATGGAAATATTTCACTTCTCCATTATATTTGAAAGAGAGTTTTTGCAGGATAGATTAGTCTGGGCTGGAATTTGTTTTCTTGCAAGACTTGAAGTACTTTGCCCCATGCTCTTCTTGACTTGATGGTTTGTGAAGAAAAATCTGCCATTATTCTGATGGGTTTTCCTTTAAATGTGATCTGTTTCTTTTCTTTAGCGGCTTTTAGTATACTGTTCCTATGCTGAATTTCTGGGATCTTGATTATTATGTGTCTGGGTGTGGTTTTCATTGGATTGATATTATTTGGAGTTCTATATGCTTTGGTTACAGGAATGTCAGATTGATGCCCCACATTTGGGAAGTTTTCTGCTATTACTTCTGCCCATATTATTTTTATATCATTTGTATTGACTCTTTTCTTCTCATTGATGCCTATTAGTCTCACATTGTTCATCTTTGCATCGTCTTGCAGGTATTGAATTATTTTTTCCTGCATCCTAGTTGTTTTAAGAGATCTTTTCTTACTTTTTCACTAGTGCAATGGTGTCTTTCAGGTCAGAAAGTCTATTTTCACTTTCACACAAACAGTTTTGCCAGCTTGTGATTGAGGTTGTAATTTCTTGTATATAACTTTGAACCTGTTTCATAGATTCTATTTCTTTCCTAAATTGTTTATTCAGGGGTTCCATAATTTTTATATTCTGCTCTATTTTTTTATCAGTGTATTCTTTAGAAGCACTTAGTACTTCTTTGATCATAGTTACCACTACATTTTTTTAGTTCTGAAATTATTTCTGATCTGATTTCTTCTATACCTTTCTGCAGTTGATTCTTTACTGTTGATGATATTATTTCCGAGATATCTGGTGTGTTATTTCCAGTTTCCTCACTGCTAGTGTCTTCTGCATTTGTACTGGGTGGACTCAGGGCCTGAGACTGCATTTTGTTCCTTCTCTTTGTCATTTTGCATACCACTGTCTTCTGACCTTTGGTGTAGAGCTTAATTAGAATTATTACCTTAGCACCAGGCCTGGATCTATGGAGTTCAGATTCCTCCAGGTGGGTGTTGTTTGGATCTGGCTGCTGTGCTCCACTTCTTTCTGCTGCAGGTGTTAGAGCTGATCCCTTAGTGTCACTCTGGCAAGATATTCCACTCCTGAATCAGCTGGGAAGTTCTTGCCACTAGCCTCTTTGCAGGAACTTCTGCTGAAGGGTTCCATGCTGGGCATGCACTCTGGGTCGAATGAGGATCCGCAGGCTGTGGGTGGTCTCACTCACTCTCCGGGCCTGCGCTCTGGGTCTATTCCTTCCTATGATTTTCTTCTGAACCAATGTTGTTGTTGTCATCTTTCTCCTCTTCCTCCTCCTCCTTCTTCCTATTATTGTGTGATCTATGGACTAGTGATGTGCATCTTACCTGAAATCCTTTTAGAAATTCAGACTTGTAGGCTATATGTGCGGGTGCTGCAATTGGCTCAACATTCCCCAAATTTAAGTTCAGCAACATACAGATGGTAGCTTGAAATTTTCCATGAAAGGAACATTTATGACATTGGATTTGAAAAATGCTACAAAGGAGGGTTTTATATTGTGAAGTAAGTTTACCAGTAGACAATTGGTCTATTCTGTACCTATTCACTCAGGATATGCATTTTAATAAAGTCAATCATATAAACATTAGTATTTGAGAAGCACTGAAATAGAACAGTTTTTCTCTTAAAGTACATGTTAGAAGAGCACAGCAGCTGGGATTCCATCCCAGGCATGCCATGCCAGCCCCACTCCCAGGGCACACTGAGACGGCTATTGAGACTAGGTGTGGTGGCATGCATCTATAATCCCAATGCTTGGGAGGCTAAAAACAGGATCACTCTGAGTCTGATCTGTGTAGTGAGACCCTGTAGATCCTGTACTAAATACATTTTAAAAAGTACATGTTAGAATTGCATGGCATGCTAATGAAAACACCTATGCCTGAATCTCATGCTAGAACATTGCTTCAGAAACTATATATAGAACTACTCTGAAGAATCTTTTGTAGTCTGGTCTGGTGGTGCAAGCCTGTAATCCTGGAACTCAGAAGGCTGAGGCAGAAGGATCACAGTGAGTTCAAGGCCAGGGTGAACTATATGGCAAGACCCTATCTCAAAAAAAAAAAATCTTTTAATGTGAATACATATATAATAAGCTTTCAGATTGATTCTTTTTCATTCAAAAGGTTAATAATTACTACCTTAAAATATGTCCCCAGAGTATGTTTTACTTCATAATGTATAACAGAGCAGAACAGAGCATTGTAAAGAATTATTTCCAGGTCTTTACACCTAATCATGGAACTTGCAAATGTGAAGCCTTGAATTTCAGAATTATTTTGGACAGCTTAATCTGAGCTTTCATTTTCTCAACTATAGAGTGTCCTGTGCTCTCTCAACAATGTATGTAGGGTATGTGCTGTTAGGTAACTTGTCTTCTTTAGTGTCACCAGTCTGCATGTTGAAAGAAAATGAACTGTAGGAGCTGTGCTTTAAAAACCATGCCTAGGTACATCATATCTGGATCTGATTTAGATCAGAAGTTGCTGAACTGAACACTGATGCTGTCCTTGGGCATGAATTTTGTAAGAATTTGGGAAAAGACTGCATATTGGAGAACAAAAATCTTTGGGAGCCAGAATATTACTTAAAAGATTTAAGTATTGCCTTGTTTGCCAAAACCCTCTTTACCCAGATAATCAACTGACCATTTTATGTCCCCTACATGGATAAAGAAACTCAAAATTCATCACACCATGCCTTTAATATGTGATGGAGATACCTGCTTTGGAGTGTGGATTCTATTGTCTCAGGCTTAGCACAAACTTTAATTTAAATATTCTACTCTTACAGTGTGTTTGTACTTAATAGATTTTAAATAAATGTTTCTTAAATAAAGAAAACTACCAGTTACGGAATTGTTAGTATTTACTCTTTGAAGGATTTTCTTTTCTGAATATATATTTTACCTAATTTTGCCAATAATTTTTAAAAGTCTACAAGTGTAATAGAAAATGGAAGAGTTGTATTGACTTCATGATTTGAAAAGTAAATACCAAGCATGGAATTTATAGTCCATTAGTGTATATAAAGAAAGGAAAGGTAAGTTTTGGAGATCTGTAGTATACCTATAGTTAGCAATTAAAATTTACAGATGAAATGTATTAAGATGCTATTTTTATTTATTACACTAGGGAGAAAATGTGACACTCACATATGCAAATCTGATTCATTTCACTTGCCAATATAGTCTCAAGTTGCATCCGTTTACCTTTAAAAGCCTGGAGTTCAGAGTTCAAATAAGTTCTAAAAGGTATAATAAACATCATGAAAGGAAAATAAACTGGTCAAAAATGAAACAGAAACTGGGCTGAAGAAAGGACAAAAGAATATATATATGTAAAATTATCTTGAGAGAGCACTAAGATAATCATACACTTTTTTTTTGGTTGTTTTACTGTTTCCTTCATTTGTTTTATCTTTTTCATTTTTTTTATTTTTTAAATTAATTTTATTTAGGAACAAATAGCAATGAGACAGTTTCAAAATCAATTAGTAGAACAGTTTCAATAATTAATACATTGTATATTGTTGTCTTCGTAGTGGTTATTGATAGTACAAGATTGAATTAAGAGAAAGTAGCTGTATATCTATCATAACTGTATTGTATATCCAGATACAAAATGGCTCTTCATTTCTATCCCCTTTTTTGTTTAGTTTTGTCAAGAGATGAGTATTCCATTGCCATTTAAATATTGTAGGTGCATGAATTCAGCATGCTGTATATGATTAGATTTCTAAATTTCTGTGTAAAAATATGTAATTGCTTATTCCTATTTTAAAAATTTTTTTCTTTATATTCCGTAGGGATTGAAAGTTTAACATATCAATAATTGGTGTCAAATACCTGTTCCATGTTATGTCTAGTGTGTTTGATATTGAGACAGATAATGATAAGCTCAGCTACCTATGTTATAGGGTAATAATACCATTAAGCTTCTGTTGCGGAGGGTTAACAGCTTAAGTTTGCAGACCAAAAATTAGAGAAAAAGAAGGACTGCAAGGACAGCCAACATTTTGGCCCTAGCAAGGTCAGTGAGTATTCAGGACATAAGAGAACCTGTACTGTAACATACTGGAACTCAGTGATGTCCCAAATTTTCTGATCAAGGAGATTATGGGGCCACAGAGGAAAGTAGCTGACCATGTAGAGTGTGCCTAAGGAGAGTCACATGGAGAGAAAACATTCTCTGAGGCTTTCACAGGGAGCAAATTGGTCAAGCAATGCCCATGACTCATCCATATGGCTGACACTGACAAAGGATCTACAAACTGCTGTATAGGGTTTCAGGGGGGTAAATCCTGAGGGAATTTGACTGATGTTATCGGATACAAAAGTTATATTTCTTGTTCTATACGTCTTGCTTTATGTTGGTCTTAACCATCTGGGTATAAAAAGTAAAGCCATATCAATATGCTGAGCTATAAAAGGCTCAAGTCAACAACTTCTGGCATTGCCATTCCTATGGATAACCTACTACTATTATGGACTAGTGGATAATTATACTCTTAATTTCTATTAGTTCATTCAAAGGAACAGTTAGTGCTTACATTGTTTGACCAATCTTACATGCCTACATCTGGCAATCTGAACAACTATTTTAGAGATAACAATATGCAATATAACAACTATTGTTAATTTCCTATTATCTAGTTTTGAAATTCTGTATTATTTTTACTGTTTTTATTGTCTTTAGAATAAAAATATTTTAGATTTAATGTTCATTTTTAATCACCATAAAAATATTGTGTATAAATATCTGGAGTCCACAAGAAATTGTAAAAAATAACTTACCAAATTAAAAACTTCAAAGAAAAGTAAAACCTTAAACAGAAAACAAAATCAATAACTATGTAAAACTATTTTTATATTTGGAGATCTTGAATTGTGGGACATACTGGTGAAAAGTTGTTAATTAAATATATGAATGATTTGTACTATAGAGTGCATTTTCCCTTAGAAGTGATTTATTTTAGTCTTGCCTTGGCTTATCAGAAACCAGTGACATTGACTCTTTAATATTTGTTTTTATTAGAGTTTTCTTCTGACCCTTGTACTGTTTTTCTTTTGCATGGTTTCCAATAAATATGTTTCTTGTAGGAAGCCCTGACTGTTGATGTCTTCTGCATGAATTTCATGAAGCTGTTGGTTTTACATAGGGTGATTTGTTTTGTTAATACAAGAAAATATGGATACTTTGTCAAGGAAAAGTATTTCCACAGACAACTCCAGTTCATTAGATGGTGCCACTGCACCCTATTCTGGTGTGCTGTGTTCGACATATTGTGACAAAAGACTCATTTTCACCCAAAGAAATTCCCAGGGGGGTTGCTACTTTGATGAAATGGAATTAATTAAATGTAATCTAACATAAGGTGACTAGAAGTGTGTGTGCGTGCGTGTGTGTGTGTGTGTGTGTGTTAGTGTAAAGTCACATTTTAGTCAGTTTTCATGCTACTGGGAGAATTAAAAAACAAAAAAAAAACTTTACTTCTGAAAGCATGAAGAACCCTGCATGAAAGCTTTTCCTCCTTCTGGAAACAGTTTGTTTTTTTCAGTTGCTAAATGTGGAGCAAAGAAGTAAAAAACGCTATCCACCAAGAAAGATCCACAGGAGAAATTTCGTAGAGGCAAGGCAAACTAACATTAATAAATGAAGCTAATTAGGCTTGATTTGCATATTTAACTCACCTTAATTACACATGGATTCAGCAAACATTTTAAAAACTGCAATCAATCTTTCACAGACACGGTTAGTTATTTACATGAAATAACAAAAAGTAGGAGCCTTGTTATAGCTTACACGGTTTCCAATTTACATGCCTGGGGGATTATTGCAGTAATAATACTATGGTGCATTTTTCCTTAATAATTTATAATCCTATAAATTCTTTGATGTCACAGAAATATTTTTAAATTTGTGTGAAATATGAATGTGATATAAATTACTCTATCACATTCAAGTATTTAACCTTGTTCAATTAAGAAAAGATCTTCAAAAAACTCATTTGACTTACATTTTTTTTCACTTTTTTTTTTTTGTGTGTGTGTATTTGGTACAGGGTCTACAGGGTCTCCCTATGCAGATTGGATTAGTACTGATTATCTTGTTTTCAGCCTCCCAAACGCTGGGATTACAGGTGTGCACCACCATGCCCAGTCTCAATCCCTGTCTCAGCACGCCCTGGAGGCAGGGCCTGCACTGCACCCAGGGGATCAAACTCTGCAGCCTCTGTGCTCTGCCTAAGAAGGCACTTTAGTGTGCTGAGCTATCTGTTTGGCTCCTGATTTTTCACTTTTTAAGTAAGGTAAGAGCTATTACTGAAGGAACTGCATCCACCTGGCAATGAGTAGGAGATTGTATTTTTCATAGCTGGAATACATTTTAATTTCATTCCCATGGACATGTTTTTCTTTCTCTTTGAAAATATTCTTAAATCACATAGAATTCATGTTTATAGAATTTATTATTATTTTTAAAATTTTATTAATACATGTTTGCTGTGTATGAAGTGTACATCTGTCTCATGGAATGTGTACGTGACACATCTTGACCATTGCTGTTTTCTTTCCCCTACCTACCACCACCCTTCCTCCATCTCTAAATCCCATCCTCATTTTCATTATTAATGTTAATGTATGTTTAGTTCATGTTTACCACACATGATGGTTACATTCACTGTGGGCAGTTGGTACAGGTGCATCTTCAGTCTTTTTACTTTCCCTTTCCTCCTCCTCTGCCTTAAGTCTTTGGGACCCCTTCCTGTTTGCAAAAGGTCTATCTCCTTGTTCCATATATAGATCGATATAAATATATAGATATGGAACCATTGTGCAATTCTTTAACTTTACTATATTTTAATCATGTAATTGTTCTTTAAGAATTCTTATGGATTTTCCAAAAAAGCTTCTTTCCTAAGCATGTACACAGGAGTGATTCTATGAGGAGGTGATGCCTCCACCTTGTGCTGTGTGGGGCTGGTAGGGCTGGTGAGGACCAAGCACTTGAGCGACTAGACAGGAACATAGGTGAGCAGAGCTATTATGAGCAACTGTTGTGTAGACATTAAATACCAGTGTTAAAGATTCTTTTCTTAGAGTTCTTTGTGAGAGTTCTTTTATAAATATGAAGTTTTGGCAGATGAACCATTTTTGCTTGAATTGCCTTGAAAAGTTAGCGGTAACTAGGTGATGGAAAAAAACCTGGTGGAGGGGAAATTCACCAAACTTAATGTCTTTCCTAGGTTCAGTCTGTGTGTGTGTGTGTGTGTGTGTGTGTGTGTGTGTGTACATGAGTATGCATTAATTTAAATATGTTTATTAAGGATCTCTCATGAGCCAATTCATCACTGTGATTATAATTATAAAGTGATGAAGATAATAGACACTATTCCTGCTATCATAGAGCTATAAAATAATTAACATTTATTGAGCATTATCTGGGTCCCAGGCATCAAACTAAGCAGTTTACATAAGCCAATTTGTTAAATCTTCAAAATGTGCATGATCATGTAAGTACTATTATTATGCTAATTTTACAAATGAAAATATGAAAGGTCAGAGTGTTCCACACAGCTACCAGGAAAGCGGAAACCCAAGTAAGTTCACTGCAGAAACTGTGGCGAAGATTACATTAGCATATGTATAACGTTCAAGTTTTTAGGCATATATACTGAAAGAATTAAGAAATATGCAGCTGTTCATTTAGAGGCTCTTTGCCTATAAGATGTAAGTACATTCCTATAACATATGTAATTTCTAGCTGAAATATGTTAAGTAATACAAAGCAATGTCACAGGTGAACTTTTTAAACAAGATAAGGTAAAATAAAGAAGCTCATTATAGATTGAACTATACTGCTCAGAATCTGTATGTTAATATTTATTTCTCAGTGCCTCAGAAGGTGGCTACATTTGGAGGTAGCATCTTTAAGGAGGCAGTTAAAGTGATATCGCTGGGAGTGGGCCCCGTGCGCTGACTGTTGCTCACATAGAAGGAGACGACACAGCTGTACAGTGAGAAGACCACATGGGAATAGAGCAGCCAGCTGTCCCATCTATACGCCAGGAGAAAGGCTTCATAACAAAGCCAGTCTTGCTAGTACTTTGATGTTGGATTTCTGCCTTTCAGATCTATGAGGAAACAGGGTTTTAAAAAATTTTTATTTATTTATTTACTTACTTATTTATTTATTTATTTATTTATTTATTTATTGTACCAGGGATTGAACTCAGGCCCTTGTGCTTGCCAGGCAAGCGCTTATTCTACTGAGATATCTCCCCAGGCCTAAGAAACAGCTTTTAAAACCACCCAGTGTGTGGTACTTGGTTAGACCAAAGCTAGTAAACTAATAGACTACTCATTGTGTGAAAAGATGAGAACGCCGGGCAGTATCTGAAACTGAAAGGCTGCATATATTTACATGGTTGAGCATAGGACAGTTATACTGGTCGCAGGACTCCAGCAGCAATTCCACTCGCTGAGCCAATATCCAGTTTCTCTGCAGAGCCCGCCCTGCACAGTGGGGCTTAGACAGGGCACAGGCAGAACAGTTGGTGTGGGTCAGTGCTTTTCATTTTGGTTTCAGAGGCTAAAGATGTGAGATCAGCTTCAGAAATGGGTCACTGTGGTAAAGCTGGCCAACTGGATGACTTTCAAAGCCTGAGTCTGTTGCTGTTTGGCTGGTAGAGGAATGTTCACTGAAGTTAGTTGTCATTGATTAGTTAGCTCTAAAATCAGTCTGACTGCTTGCTCGTAACAGGGCTATCGAGCTACTAATAGTTGATGAGATGAACTTCATATTTCTTCTGGTGTTGGATATCATGAATACAAAACAAGTCATTTTCTATGAGACTTGTGACTTTTTATTCTCAGTGGTCAACATTAATAAGAATAGAAAACCGCAAATTAACATTAAAATGGTAATATCTCTTCCTTGTGTAGGCATTATGCTAATAAGTTTGTATAAATTTCTCTAAATGCAAATAGGAAATTTAATATATAGTACCAATATTATATGGTAAAGATTAGGAATTACTATATGTGAAGTACTTAGCATGAAGTTTATACAAGTGAGAGATATTATCAACAATTTTCCAATGGACTGAATTCAATTTCACTCCAGTACCTCACTCTTCACCAGTGCAACATACAATACCACCTCTCTCAATAATGTGTACATTTAGTATGATTTCTTTTATATAACAACTGAAATAGATCAACTAGACAGTGAAGGAAAGTGATTTTATCTGCACAATCCAGTCCATGAAATACACAGCAGTTACATATAAGGATGACCTGAGATGGGAAGTAATCTATAATATTTCAATATAGGTATCATAGACATATTCCCATTTTTTTCTCAAGAAGAGAGTTAAAAAGTGAGGTACTTTTTACAGAAGAAGGCTTGAGGGAATTTTCTGGAGTGGTAGAAGTATTTTCTATCATAATCTGAATGACAGCAATACAGATATATAAACATATCAAAATTCATTAAGACCTATGCACTCTTCTGTATGTAAATTGCATGTCATTGAGATGAACATCACTTCAATACATCAAAAAGGCATTTTAAAATATAGCCTTGCGGCAGGGGGCCTGAGCTGAGTTGCCTTACTTTACATGTTTGAGTCTTAAATATTTTCTAAATGATATTGAGTTTATTGGTTGAGTGTTCCTATACAGACAATCTTTAATACTTACAGAGATAATTTATTTGGATACTTCTTTTATTAGTATATTTTATGCCTATTTTAGTAGTTGCATATTTTTTGAGTATGAGACTTTTGATAACTTGTTTTTATTTTTTCACCAATTTTTCACATGACACACTTAACAGTAGCAAAGCTTTTAATATTCTGAGGAGAAAAGTTCAATTTTCACACACAGGGTTCACATCAGTCAGGTAAACCAAGTTGTGCTAAAGTAAGAAAGCCTCAGACCTCACATCATCCACATCCTGCTCCTGTCCAGATTGCCCCAGGGGGCAATGGGAATCATGTTTATTTGCCCTTCTGGGGTCCAGGATGATGGCGCAGCCACCTCCTTGAGTGTTGCTGGAGTTCTGCAAGAGGGAAAGGCGGCTCCACGAAGACACTCTGCCCCTACTTAAAAGCTCAAAACGTTGGGTTGAAAGGAACATTAGAGGTACAGGATATTTCCTGTCTACTCTCAGTTTTCAGCCTGGGACTCTTTTATGGCTTGACACAGTAACTCAAAAGCGCTAAGGTGTGCATCTACTCAGAAACAAGAACATTAGAAAAAATTGGCAAATGCCCTCCATTATTTCATTTTCTTACATATAAGGGATTAGATGACTTTGGATTTAAAATAAGTGCGCTCCCCTTTAGGCTTTTTAAAATCTTTGCTAGCATGAGTTAAGTCCCCCTGATTTCACATATCTAGAACAGGAAATGTAATAGTATCTATCTGATAGCGTTATGAGGATTCAGTGTCATACTGACATTTAAGCTCAATGCTTGAAGTGTGTAATATGCGCTCAATAAATCTTCAGCTTGCTCCTGCCCTGCCGTCATCATTGACTCAGCTCTCTCAGCCATTTGAAGTGTGTGGCAGTGGCCATGAGAAAATGTGTCCGTGGGTGGACTCCAGCTTGCAGTAGAGAGTAGGGGAGATTCAGACACCATCCAGACTCCATGCGGATCAAGGTGAAAGCAGATCCTGGGAGGAGGTAGAGCTGACTGTCCAATGATGAGCACTCCTGGTGAAGGAGCTGTCTTTCCAGTCTGCCTTTGTGATCTCCATGTGCTCGTTTACTCTCTGTCAACAACTATTTATGAAATCCTCCTAGAGCTGTGCTAGACCTTGGTAATGACAAGGTGGTGAACAAAACTTTTTCTTATGGGTCTTCATTTAATGCCAGGAGAGCAACAATAAAAAAGAGCAAGCTTATTAAGCAATTTTTCATTAATGATGAGTATCATGAAGGAAATAAAACAAGGCAGCCTATTTGTTGGATATTGAGACCGGGGGAAATACTTCGTCTTTGAAATTTCAGGGGCTCGACACTAGAAAGTCAGTCTTGCCGGGGAGATGGCTCCATAGAATAAGTGCTTGCCTGGCAAGCACAAGGTCCTGAGTTCAATCCCCAGTTTCAAAGAAAAAGAAAGAAAGAAAGAAAGAAAGAAAGAAAGAAAGAAAGAAAGAAAGAAAGAAAGAAAGAAAGAAAGAAAGAAAGTCAGTCTTTATTGCTGACTGTGCAGTTGGGAGGCCCGGACGGTTGTCTTTTCTGTGATGGAGAAACCCAGACTCGTTGCATTTTCTGCCCCTCTATCATCTGAGGAAGACCCGCTGCCTTCAGCCTACTAGGAGGTGGAAATAGAGTTTCAAGGATTCTGTAGTAAACTTTTAAGGACAAGGCTTAATGAACTTATTCAAGGTGATTTGTACCTCACTGCTCCACTGGCCAAGACTCAGTGCCATGAATACAGTGCCATAAATAATGCACACCCCTGGTTTTGTGCTCAAGAAGAAAAACAAAGGGATTTCCTTTTGGG
>NW_004524592.1:2260524-2267679 GCF_000260255.1 Octodon degus | reverse complement strand
AGAGAAACAAGGTCAGTGTATTAGCTTTGTGTTTCTTCCCTTCCCTTCTCTTTCTTTTTTAAAAATCTCTATCTCTGTCTCTATCTCTGTCTCTATCTCTGTCTCTGTCTCTGTCTCTGTCCGTCTTTCTCTCTCTCTCACTCATTCTCTCTGTCTCTCTTTGTCTCTCTGTCTCTGTCTCTGTCTGTCTCCCTGTCCTCCTCCTTATCTTGATAGAAAACAAGAGGCTTCTGAATGTGAATTCAAGCTACAGATCATTTCACAGATCAGCCTGCTATTTTCCATGCGCACAATCTACTTGAGGGAGAACAGTGAGATGTATCATAGGTATACCGTATGTGCATAGTGGGCTTATGCACTATGGAAAAGAAAGATCAAATTATGAAATTCAGGTTTTTTTTTTTACCCCCAGGGATGAGAAGGGGTGAGGTGGAGTAGGGATTTCTCTGAAATGCAAACAAATCTGCAGCAGATAAGAGGAAGCTCTCTAGGCTTGTATCCCTGTGGACTATAAACAAATGCCTGTAGATGTTTCTAAATCTCTCCAGGAGTCTCTCTTTAAGAGTGCTGTTCTGTTCTATCATTTTTTAACCCAGATGCTGGTACTTTCTTTTCCTGTAAAACCTAGTAGGTAGAGTTAAGGGAGCCAACACAAGTATAGACCAGGCCCTGAAATATCAGGAAGCCACTGTTTCTCTTAGATCTGGAAGTGCAGCATAGGAGAGCTTTACTGAGTACTGTGTGTGTCATGCTGTGGGATACTTCCTATGCAGCAGGAATCTTGTAGAGAATAAGGCTCCTGGCCCAACTGTAGCTGAACAGGCAGACACCTATGGTGATTGCCCATCTTCTGATCCTTTGGCTTGTGACTCTTCTGCAAGTGCTTTCTTCTAGCTAACACCAAACAGAAATGAGAGGCCCGGAAGCCTAGTGCTACACTTAATGGAGGATAGGGCGGGCAGAGCACAGAGGCCCCATGGGAAGCAAATATCAGGTAGAGAGCAACCCTCACAGATGCCTCTATGACCCTGTAAGGAAACAGACAGATACTCAGATCTTGAGCTCAGTGGAGGAGTACCAGTGGAGATGCTGATTTGGAAATCCATCAGCATTTCAGTATTTATATTTCTCTGATATTAAGAGCTAGCATTTGTTAAGCATTTCTTTGTGCTACTAGCACACCAAAATTCCACATGCATTGTTAGCTCAATTAATTCTCCTAACAAAGCTAAAGGTGAAACACTATTACCTCATTGTGCACAATAGGCAACTGAAGCAAAGTGAAACCAAATAATTTGTTTGAGGTCACACAGCTCTTAGGTGGCAGACCCAGGAATCAAGTGCCAGGCATTTCTGCCCCCCAGGCCAGTGATTAGAACCATGATTGCAACTTCTTTGTCTGAGAAAGTCAAATAGTGAAGAAATGTGTATTGTGTCACATCACAATTTAAAAAAAGGAAACTCTTCATCTTTAAAATTTTTTCCATTCCTTTGAAAGGAAACCATTCTGACAAGAATTCATTAGATAAGATATTTCAAATTTGAAAGTTCTGGTTTGGGTATTTCTTTCGATGAAAGTTGTTTGCAGACTAGAATATTAGTAACCCACATATTCCCCTGCCTCAAAAAGAGTAGAGTCACTTTTAACTTGGGAAAAAAGTTGGATAGAAAAGCTTTTTTTAACTTTTCTTAATTCATGAAACGTTTATCTTCGAGTCAGGTTTTGTTACAGCAGCACAAATGTGCCTGTCAGCATTTCTATTATAACCCCTTATGGCCAGGGCTTTTCAGGAGTGCCTTGGAGACCGTGCTGAATTGACTTGGCATCAGGGTTGGAATCAGGAAACTACATTTTCCTAACCAATTACTCAAACAGTTTAGAAATTCACAAGTTAGGACAGCCAAGCCCAACAATTTTATTAGTGCAAAAAATATCTTAAAGGTGCCAATTTAAGACTTTGTAAAAATACTAAGATACACCGTACAATGTAGCGTTATATCATTGTACATTAGAGCTCAAAGAAAATGAATTACTAACCTCTGTAGGATAAAATTAATATTAATTATAACATCTTACACTATGTCTGTTTTTGTGAGCAATTTATTTCTGCTTTGGGAATTGGTATGATTTGAAGTTCTTAGCATAATTAGTTTATAGATACAACAATATTCACATATGGAACCATAGTAACAAGGAGTGGGGAGTATCCAGAGAGAAGGCCAAAGTATTTCCCTGTATTTTTGTGTGAAATTTAAATTTATTTGAGGAATTTTATTCATTCTGAGAACTTGATGAGTAGAGCACACTGATTCTATAAATAATATTTAAAATTTAACTTGCTGAATATATTAGCAATCCTGAGGTCTAAGTTGAACTCAGCTCTATAAAGCCTTTCCAACTTTGCTTAATGTAGAAGTATTTCATGACTGACAAAAATGAGATACCATCATAATGATTTTTCATTAATAGCTTATTTTGTAAGTTTTTTTTCCACCCTGCAATCTCTGTTCTAGTCTCAATATGAGGTTGTGAATGATAGAAGATGCAGCTGTCTGGGTAAACCTACTCTCCTCCCAACTGACTTCTCTGAAGTTGCATTGGCCTCTGAGCTATTTCAGAAGCAGTCAGGCAAATGCATACTGGGGACGTTTTTGCCCTAGCTTTACTTTCTTCTTGGGATACTCTTTCTCCAGCTGCCTGCTTCACTCACTACCTTTACCTACAGTCTTTGTTCAGACCTTAACTTGTGACCACTCTGCTCGATTACGTGATTTGTCCTTAGTCACTATAGGAATAAGAGAAACTTCCTGTGCCTACTCTGAAGGCTGAGGAAGTGAACTGACAATAGAAGATATACAGAGAAAAGAAAGACATACAGTTATGAATGTGCCTCAGTACGGAGGCTCTGCAAACATGAAAATGAAAGAAGAGACAGATAGGCGAAATACCACCTTCACTGAGGAGAAGGAAATGGGGAATGAGGCTGGAAGCAATTTCAAAGTGCTATTAAGTAACTTTGAGGAAAATTGATGACAGTCAAAGAAAGGGCACTAGCTTATAAGTGACTGCTTTTGGAAGATGAAGAACAGATAGTAGCAATGACAAATTCTAAGAGATAACATTGATCGGTCCTCCCTCCCAGGGATGGTGATGCTACAAGAAATTCAAAAGCAACTGTATTATTTTGAGAAACTCTTTCTTCAGTCAAAGAGAATTTGGAGAGAGCTCGCTTATGAGACTGGCTTTCCACCTCAGCATGTCAAAGCAATACACTGTGTGTCTCAGTGTCTGAGACCTAGTACACCAATTTCAATATTATTGATATTTAGGCCTGGCCAAACAGCTCAGTGGAGTAACGAGCCTGCAAGCAGGTGCAGGGGCCAGGGGTTCAATCCCTGAGCCTGCCATGCCGGCCCTGCCCCTGGGGAATGCTGAGAAGGCGATTGAGACTAGGCATGGTGGTTCCCACCTGTAATCCCAGCTCTTGGGAGGCTGTAAACAGGTGGATCACTATGAATCCAATCTAGTAGTGAAACCCTGAACACACTATAGACACTTTCCCCTCAAAAAAATTGGTATTTATAACCCTATCAGATATTTTCTTTTTATACTTTTACCATCTCTTAACAATTTTTAATACTTTCTCAGCAAAATATCTATCTTTTGCTATTAAAGGATAGGATTAGTTGTGTGTTTCTTTGTCTGGCTTATCTAAGCATTTAGAATTATGTTTAATGAATTAATTGCTCAAAAATAATTTGCTAAGCTGGGGTGATAGCTCAGCAGCATAAGCACCTGACTGGCAAGTGTAAGGTCCTGAGTTCAATCCCTGGTACCAAAAGAATAAAAATTAATAATGATTTGCCAAATGAAACCTAAATTTCAAGGCCCATAACAGGAATTTGAAAAACTATTCCAGATGTAATTTTCCTCTTCTAAATAATTTGAATTATTTCCTTAATGCAGTCAAAAATGTTCTTTGAGTGTTTGTATCAAAAAAAGCCTTCCCTATCATCCTTCATTGTAATGTGTTATGGACACATCTTTCCTGGAAACTTTTAAACTGAAGTTTGGAACTTTTCGTAGTTAACTGTAATGTTTTTAGAAAAGATAAGTGGAAGTTAAATGTGAAATACAGTTTCCACAAAACAAAAGCTTATTCTGTATTTTAAAATACCACTGTATATATTTTAGAACACTTTTATCCATGTGTTAATATTAATACTCACCTTGGGAATTTGTGGAATAAACTGATCCTATAATTTTGAAAAAAATAAAGATCTCTAGCCCCAGTTGAGAAGCATTGAGAATGCTGTGTTGAAAGCAAGCGGTAGAACCATTTTCCAAGGATGTGTCACCTGCTCACTGTACGAAAGCAAGACGAGCAGAATTTCTACGTTGTTCCCAGCACTGTGGTACCACATCGCACCTGTCTGCTTCCAAATGGTGCTTAAAGACATTAATATTTTCTATCATAAGAATGTGTTACTTTTATTAGTGTGCTAAAATACTTTAAAGCTTTTTAAAATGATCTTTTGATTTCTTGCATATATGAAATAGAACTTTCTTTTGTTTCTGTTCCATCTCCCTAGGGCAGATGTGAGCAGTCACTCTATGGGCACATGCATTCTATCAATGACGCCATCTTCAGCCCTACGGTGAGTTCAGTTCTTCCAATGAATCATTTCTGTATATGTTCAAATGCATTCTCATGAAAATTTTCCAAGGTAAAGTGATAACAACACACTAGGGTGAATCACAACTTTAGATATTAATTATTTTAATAGTGACAAGTCAATAATAGAGGGGTACAGAGTTTGAAAACTCATATTCATTCCTATACATGCAGACAATAAAAAACAATGAGGTAGTGACGAATCCTCTTATACTAAATTCTACTCACATAGTTTAACAGGTTGGTACCTAATTTAGACTTCAAAAGAGCAAACAGGACACAGATTGCATTAAAAATTAATGCAGTGTCTAGGATATAGCTCTGAGGCATAGCACCTTCCTGGCATGTACAAGATCCTGAGTTCAATTCCCAGTATAAGAAAAAACAAGTGATGCTATATTTCAAAAAAATAATTTAGAAGCAAAAATATAACAACTTTGAAAGGAACGCTGGGTAAAAAAGTTAGAGAAATGGAAGTTTTCCTCAGTTTACAACATATAAACTGATAGCAAAGTATTTTATCTTCAGTTTGATGTATTCATATAGAAGAATGATTTCATCAGTCAAGAAAACTGCTAAGCTTTGCTTCTTGTTGCTAAGCTCATTGAGGATGTCTTTAAAATGGTTCATATCACACTCACAGATGAGTGATTTAACTTCCTACATTCTCAGAAGAAAATGATTTGACTGATAGATGACCTCTCAAGTCTTGGAACTCTTAATGATTTCATTATATCTAACATTTTAATTTGTTTTTAAGTTCCCAGTAGAGTGAGATCTTATTCTATATCTTCTTCTGTGCCAATTAACTAAAAAACAAATCTGATAAATTACTTACATCTAACTTAAAAGTGACAGTGTAATCAAAATTCTGTTACTCTCACGGCATTAATATTCTTCTAGAAATATGAAAAAGCTTCACTAAAAATTATATCTACTAAGAGAATGCTGATTTCTCCAGCTGAAACTGTGCTGGTGTCATTCTTAGTCCTGAGAATTTTAATGATGTACTAAGTCAAAATTATATTTTAACAGATTTTTCTTTGTAGGGATTGTTCCATTTAATAGGCTGTAATGAGCCAATTAGTTGAAAAATATATTACAGATAGGTTCAAGATAACAAGTAGAATTTTATTTCTAGCAGAGTATATTTCAGTGTCATAGATCCATATGATATAAGATGTTTATGCTAAAATTCTATTAAGTAGTGCATAGGTTCCCATACCCTAGGAAAATTAAATGGAATTGGAAATGAAGTAAACTAATAATTTGTAAGTCAGGCATTTTATTTTGGTAAGTAATGTCATACCTGAAAGAGACATACCATTCAATATTCTAAATAAGAAAGTTAATAAATATTGAACCAGCCAAATGAGATTCATTGAATCAGCAATCAAGGGAAACATAGATTAATTATACAGATTTCAAAGGGCAAAGTGATGAAGATGAGGTCCAGATGTCCAATGTCAAAGTTGACTAAGTTGACTAATCTGCTATTGTTTGTATACTTTGTTCACATCCAAAGGTCTGTCATAGCACTATTCCTAATCAGCTTCTCAAATCCTTATTGATAATTTCTATTCCTTTAGTTCTTCTTTTGTGAAATTGTTTAAGTCTTAAGATAAATGTCATGATCACTGACATTTATAAGTAAACTTCTTGGTCACCTGTATTACTTGGTTTGGAAATGAGTTGTGTCACATACATCCTAAGTGAGGAAGCAGCAATGATTAAATATACCAAAGACTTTTAGGGTCTCTTGAAAACATGTCACTGTGACACAATTCCCATTCAAACACACTACCAAATTAGGAGTAGCAAATGTGTGTGTGGTGTAGAGAGGGCAGTTAGTGGCTCGGAATTAGCCTTGCTAATTATTCAAAGCCTCTAGGAAGAGGTGCTCATGCTACATTATGAGTTAAAATTGCATGTGACTGTCTATATGAATGAAGTGTTAGGAAAATTCTATAGCTGGGTTAATTTATAAGTAGAAATCACAATGTTAAATTCAGTGTCATTAGTCTAGCAATCAAGAGTCAGATAAACAAACATCTAATAAGCAATATGCATGTGTAGTCCTGAAAACCTATGTAAGTGTATTTCTGTTTTTATAATAGATATCTGTTGTCTTAATTTCTCATTGAAAATATACATTTATTTTGAATCATGGTATAGTATTATCTAATGACACAGTCTTCTTAAAAAAGGAAAATCAAAAATCAAAAGAAGGTTCAGAATTATTACCCTAAAAATATTAATAATTTAGGACCAGCAAGATAATTCAGCAAATTAAGTGCTTGCTTAGGCAAGTGCAGGGCCCAGGAATAGATCCTTGGCACCATATACCATGCCGGCCTGGCCCCCTGGGCACACTGAGCTGGCCACAGGGACTGAGTGTGGTGGCATATGCCTGTAATACCAGTGCTGGAGAGGCTGAAAACAGGAGGATCACTAAGAGTCTGAGCTGTGTAGTGAGACC
>NW_004524592.1:2244805-2260424 GCF_000260255.1 Octodon degus | reverse complement strand
TTTAATATAAGGAAAGGTGCAGAGATAAAACAACCATGAGATCTCTAGATTTATTATGTCTTGTATACACAGCAGGCAAAGCCCTTTTACAATACTATTCCTAATCACCTTCTCAAACCTCATTGAATGTTTCTATTAACTTATCTCTTCTTAGTGTAAGTATTATTAACTGTTAATAATGGTCTTTCTACTGGAAAGAGGGTCCTCTGGCTTCCATTGTCCAGAAAGTTGACCTTCCTCAATCCATTCTTAGGTTTTTCCCCCATTTTCTGCTATATTTATACTTCACTGTACTCTTACTTTCAAATTAATTATATAGACAGTTAGTGTTTATTAGACATACTAATTTTTTATTACTCCATTGCCTACAACTGACTTCTTTTTTTTCCATCTTAGTTTGTGGTTTCATTTTCTTTTTGCTGGAGAATATTCTTTGGTAGTTCATTCGTTAAGAATGTAAACTTTCTATGTCTTTGATTATCTGCAGTTGTCCCTACTATCTTTTCATTCTGGAATTCCATTTTCTTGTGATAATATTCTTGCAAATGAGATTCTACTCTCACTTGGACAATATGTTTCTGTCTTTCTGTCTGATGCAATGTAAGATACTTAGTATGTATATTTAGTCTTTCTGTGATGTGTATTCAAGTGAATATGGCTTTTCCTCTTGTCTTTCTCAGCAATTGTGCTGTCTTAATCTTAATATGAGCATCCTAACCTTTCCACAGTTCTGGAATTTTTTTCATCAGCTATTTTAAAAAATATTAAATATTATCTTTGGTCAACTCTTTCTAGTTTATATTTTATGCATTCCTTCTTATAGTTAATTGAATTTTTTAAACTCTATATTCTTTAGCTTTTAAAATATTTTTATGCTTCCTGGTTCTCCGTGTTGCATTCTGACTAATTCCTCTAGATCTCTCTTCAGTTCACTAATTTTTCCTTTGAGTGACTCCTGAGATTTTATATTTTAATTACCATGTTCTGCATAAAATTTTTATTGAATTGCTTTCAAATTTCCCTGTCCTTTTTCATTATGTCTAACTTAATTTTAGGCTTTGTATTATTTCTTTGTTTTATTCTTTAATCTTATAATTTATAGTTTCTATGAATTTTCAGTGATTGGGCTACTTATACATTTCTTATTCCTGCACATTGCCCAGACATTTCCAATACCACGTTCTTCTTATCTATTTCAATGTAAGCTCTAAGATGACTTCCACTGAAGCTGCTCTTACTTTTCATATTACTATATCCAGTTGCCAGTCTGTCATTGTTATCAGATTTCACTTCTCATCATCATTTAAAATGTTTTCACTCTTGAGTCCTGAAAGTGAAATATCCATAATTGGTCCTACTCAGGCTACTGTGCTGAATATCCTATTACCTAACTGTTAAATATTACACTATTTCAACTCTAAGTCTTAAATTGTGTTTAATATATCTCTTCTTAATTCATCTTATTCAAACTGTGGCATTTCATTATATCTACAAACTCAAGATTTGCAACTAGTTCTTACTCTGACTTCCAGATTCACTATTGCCTATTGTATATTTCAGTTTTAATCTGTAAGATACCTCATTAAATATATTAAAAGTTGAACATTTGCTTTTCTTTTTAATCTCAAGTGTTGCTTTCCCTCATTGTATCGGTTTAGAAAATATCCTGTTCCTCTTGATGCAGAAGCAGAAAGACAAGTCGCACTTAGCAAATGTCTTGGGGCTTTCTATCTGTTTACATTTTTCAGAAATTTCTCTTCACTGGAATTCAGTGAACAGAAATGAGAAAAAGATATTTTCAGTGCTGTATGTATCAATGGCTCCAGCATCTAGCACTGTATAGTTTATTTATATATATTTAGGCTTCTGGTAAGGCAATGAATGAATAAATGAAGAGTTCTGAACAAATGTTACCACAAATCTTCACGACAAAGTTGTATCATACCTATTTCAATTTTATTGTCCTCCTAATTCTTCAGATGATGAGCTACTGAGCCTTTTGTGATAAAGATAGATTAGGTCTTCCTTAGAAAACTTCTATGATATCATAGGGTCCCATGAATTTGAAGTTATCAAATTCCAAATATTTTAGCTTCCTCCTAGCTTTTGGATACTGGTAATACCACTCAAAAGATCTATTTGTTTGACCCAGTAAGAATAACAGAAACAAACAGCTGCAGTACACATTTTTCACCTTAACTAAAAAAAAAAATCTAAAATTATTCTAAGTGAATAGTGTAAGTACATTAAATGAGCTAAACACTACTAAAAATAGATATAACTTGGTAAGAGCATTTTATCTTTTCCATATCAGCATCTATCATATGTCATTAGGTATTTAAGAGCTTTAAATTTGACCTAAGATAATTAATTGCTTTTTTGCATTTCCAGTATATAGCTATAAATGCATTCATTTGCATTGTTTTCTTCACTCATTCTAAACAAACACATTCAATCACTTACCTAAAAACATCATCCCCATTCCATTCTAACAGAATAAAGTGAATTTCTGATTCTTGATTTTTTTAAAATCTAAAGTTGAACAGAAAGTAACTTAGTTTCAATTTCTGGCCATTTTGCATAAAGAAATGTAAACAATATTTAAGGCTTGTAGCATTGATCCTCTGAAGGACAAATGATATCATATCAGGCAGTATTTCATGACAAAAATTTCAATTTTGTTAAATTCTTCAGCAGTGCAGCTTGACGTCAGCTAGCATTTAGCCAGGCCAATAATACTGATACTTGATGGCAACTCTTCATCAGGGAAAGAAAAAACAAATAGAAAATTTACCAACATCAAACATGCCATTTTTATTTTCTATAATACTTATGTTAGTGCCCCTATACTTTCAAAATTAACTTTATATCTTTTAAGCTTATCCTATACTATGTAACACTTTTAAACTAAATCCTTCATGAAATAACCCTTATGCCCTTATAACTTGCAGGGAAAATAGTTTCTGCTAGAAAAGGAAACACAATAAGAAGCCTAAAGCAAGAGAGGAGAGTTTATATAAGCAGATTTTCAAATATGAATTAGAAAACTATAAAAAAACAATAAATTGCTAGAAGTATTTCTATTTCTACCTTGCTTTGTTCTTAGAAATTGAATGGTGTAAATGACCAAAAATATAAATAATAGGGTTAAGATTACATCTACTCCTAGTTCTTTTTAATTTGTATTTTTATTAGCAAAAGTTTGGACTACAAGATTGTATTCATCACAGGGTGTTGATACTGTATATAACACATCTAAATTTTTTTCTTGCCCCTTCGCTGAAGCCCCTTCCCTCCTCCATCTTTTGGTTTCCTTCCCAGTGACAGAATTGGGTCTCCCTGTTCCCAATGATCTATCTTTTATTTTTCTCTTTAATTCTTTCATACATTGGGTTTCTCATATAAGAGAAAACATATGCTATTTCAGCTTGCAAGTCTGATTTATTTCACATGATGTGCTGGCATAAAAATGTATCCATTTTTCTTTAAATAATCCAAATTTATCTTTCTTTATGCAGAGTAGTACTCCACTGTGCATAACTAGAACACTTCTATCTATTTTTTCTTGATGGACATATAGACTACTTCAAAATTTAGCTTATAATTTGTGCTGTTATAAACATGGGTAAGCATGTATTAACATATTTTGATTTCCTTAAATCATTCAGGAAGATACCTAGAATGGGAATAGCTCTATCAAATGGAATTTTTGTTTTCATGTTTTGGAGGAATCTGCATACTGATTTCCACCATATTTGTGCTATTTCACTTCCCATCAACAGTGCAGAAGTGTCCCTGTGCATTTGTCCTTGTGACAACGTTTGTCATTACTTGATTTCTTGATGATGCCCATTCTTTTCAGAGTAAAATGAAACCTGTGTTGTTTAAATTTTTGTTTTCTTTCTTTCTTTCTTTCTTTCTTTCTTTCTTTCTTTCTTTCTTTCTTTCTTTCATCTCACTTTTTCTTTAATTCTTGCTTGTTTGCTTGCTTTCTTCTTTCTTTTTTTATGTATTTGGTTATCACAGGATCTCACTATACAGCTCAGACTCATGGTGATCCTTCTGCTTTCAGCCTCCCCAGCTCTGAGACTACAGGCACGACCCACTATTCCCAGACTCTGCCCAGCTCAGCTCTCCCTGGGTGCAGGACTGAAGTGGCATGTGGTGCCAGGGATTGAACCATAGTCTGCCTAAGTAGGTGCTTAGTCCACTAACTGTCTTGCCAGTCCCCTATTTTGCACTTCTTTAATCAAGAGATATCAAACCTTTTTTCACATATGCATTGGCAGTGTGCACTTATTCAATGGAATACTTACTCATTTCAGTTTCATATTTTAGATTGTGTCTTTATTGAGGAGGAAGTTAAATTTTTTAGTTCTTTATATAAGGTTAGATATTTATTCTGTCTGAAGTATAGCTGACTTTTTTTTCCATTCTGTAGATTTTCTATTTACTCTATTATTTTCTTTGCTATGTAGAGCTTTCTAATTTGACATAATTTCTTTTAGTGACTCTAGATGCTATTTGTGGGAGCAATTTGAGTTCTATTTAGAAAGTCCTTGCCTATGTCTATGTCTTCAAAAGTTACCTATTTTTATTTCCAGTAGGTGAGGTGCTTCTGATAATATTTAGGTCTTTGATCCATTTTGATTTCAGTTTAGTAGATGGTGAGAGATGTGAGTAAAATTCAGGGTTCTTCAGGAGAGCCAGTATTCTCAGCACCATATGATAAAGCAGCTTTCTTTCCTCCAGCATGTGTTTTGGGCCCCTTGTCAAAGACCAGATATCTGAATGTGTCTGTGGTGATTTCTGACTCTTCTGTTCTGCTCCAGTGACCCATATTTCACTCCAGGACCAGGCTGTTTTACTAATGGAGCTTTGTGGTATAACTTGAACTGCAGGATTCTGATACCTTCTACTTTGATACCAGGATTGTTTGTGCTCTTCTAGGTCACTTATGGTTTCATGTCAATTTTAAGATTGTTTTCTGTAGTTCCCTGAGGAATAATGTTAGTATTTTCATTGGGATTGCATTAAATCTATAAATATTGGGTGTATGACCATTTTGACAATATTGATCCTGCCTATCCAGGTAAAGGAGCTATCTTTCCATTTTCTGATAGTTGCTTAATTCTAATGAGCTTATGGTCATATGTGATTTATTACTTTTCTCTGACAGCTTTTAATGTTGTGTTGGACTTTTGGATATTGACTATGCTATATTGTGGGCAGCTTCTGTTGCAAGCATATCTGACATTCCTTAAGCCTTGCTTGTCTGTACACTGAGTTTTCTCCCATGCTTAAAGTAGTTTATGCTATAATTTCTGTAAACAGATTTTTTAAAAATTTCATTTGTGTTATGTTGCCCTCTAATTTCTCTCTAACTCAGTTAGCCTTAAATTAGTGTTTTTTAGCTTTGTCTAATAGCTACTAAGTAATTTTTTTCTTGTTTTCTTGTCATTCTTAAGGTATCTTGGAGTATGTCATTGCATAGTCCCATTATTTCTTTGAGATCAGAGATTCTTTCTTCACATTGGTCTCTTCTGTTCTTCTTACACTCAACAGAATTTTGTATCTCTGATTTCTGTTTGGCACCTATTCACGGAGTTAAAGTCATCTTTTTTTGTCAATTTCTCACTGATTTTTCTGTCTTGTCTTCTAATATTATCTCTTCCTTCTATATCTCATTGGTCTGTTGTTTTTAGTTCCACTATCTTTTGGATGATGCCATTCTGGAGCTCTGTGGTTTCTTTGCTTCTTCTTTTGTCATCACAGCAGCTCTTTAGTCTTTGATCTCCTCTCCATCGGTGCCCCTTGTATCTGCTGTGGGAGCATGTGGAGTCTTTGGAAGCATTTTGTCACTTTGTCACTTCATGTTTGCTTTGAACATACATGCAGAGGGTTAAAGGTCAAATGGAGTGAAGATAACTTCTTGTGGTTAAGAAGACCTCTTTAGTTGAGTTCAGTTTTCCAGTGCTATGATACTGGCCTTATTTGTCAAAAGGTATTGTCAAGCACTTCCTCCTATTGAATTTAATGTGGTTAGAACCAATCACTGTGCTATAAGAAGAGAATGTCTACCAGTTATAATAGCATCAACAATTCTAACCATATGTCACTTATAAATATTAAACTTTCAAAATACTCTTTCCCTGTCCCTCCCTGAAAGAGGAAGAGATAAAGGAAGGGGCTGTTTCAGTAGGAGGGGCATGTAAGAGAAATGTTATTGGGAGAAAAACAGATAACAGGTCAACTCTCTTGGAACTGTAGGTAAAGGCTAGTGTTGAGGGGGATTGCAAGAGTATTTGTGTAGGTGAACATAGGTGTATGCAAATAAGCAGAGTGTGATTAGAGCCTGAGGGAGGATTGAGACTTTTGGAACATATATATGTGAGAGATCAATGAAAGTAAAAAAATAAAAGAGAAAAAGCAATACAAGGGGAGGAGGATAAGGGATATATCCTTAAAGAATAAAGTAAAATAAAAACATTACAAATAAGGAAGCAATAGCTAGAAAGCAAAGAGATACCCCAAACAAATAAAGAATAACAATATCAACAACACAATTCTTTGTGGTATTATTATACACAACTCCCTTGTGATACTTGTATCTAGATGTACTCCCAAAGCTCTACGCAGACATAGGTGGGGCTGTTTCAGAGGTGCCTGTGTCTAGAGTGTGTGCTTGATTCATGGTGCAATGCTAAGATTAAGGATTCTAGGATTAAATCAAACCACTGCTTGGTTTGCCACCACCCTAATCCCCATAGCTGTGATACAATATAAGGAGCAGAGAGGGGCTGGTGAGATGGCCCAGTGGTCTAAAGCACCTACTTAGAACAAGCTTAGCAAAGCACAGGGACCGCAGTTCAATCCCCCAGCACCACATGCCAGCCAGCCCCGCCCCCTGGTGGGCTGAGCTGGCCACACACACACACACACACACAAATTAATTAATTAATTAATTTTAGAAAAAAAGGAGCAGAGAGAGGCTTGTTTTGTCTGTTGTTTGCTTTGCTCCCTTCTGCCTTCCATGAGCTGTTTCTCCTCTACCACACCACCCTGCCTTGCGGCCAGTCAATTATGGACTGAAACCTCTTCAAACTGTGAGCTAAATGAAATTTTTCTTCTTAAACTTTGGGTACTTTGTCTCCTCAATGAGAGGAAAGTGAAATATATCTACACTGAAATCACATTCTTTTTAAAATTTTTTTAATTAATTAATTAATTAATTGGTACAGAGTGAATCTCACTATGCAGCTTGGACTCACTGATCCTTCTGTTTCAGTCTCCTCAGCACAGAGATTACAGGCATATGCTACCATACATGGTTTCAGTGGCTAGCACGGCATGCCCCAGGTTCTGGGGCAACACAACATGCAGTACTGAGGATCAAACATGGATTCTTGTGCTTGCTGGGCAGACACTTAGACCACCAAGCTATCTCCCCAACCCTGATGTCACATTCTCATGATGTGTGGCCAAGCATTTTGTTTCTTTGGACTACTCAAGCACCTTCCCAACGTGGTGAGTGTGCAGTCTCATCTGGGCCTACCTCCTGGCCACAAGCAAGGGTCTGGATATGACAACTAGGTCTCACATTCTAATTTCTTCAATCAACTGAAGAGGAAGTTGCTATGATGTCCTTTGTCCAACTCCCAGTTCTCCTTCGACTCCACCAGGTGCTACCAGGTAACTACAGTGGCCATCTCCATGTCTTTCCTTCTTTCTTACCTAGAAAATTGCCAGAATATAGTTGTCCTGGTGCTCTTTTCTATCCTTCTTCCCACAGTCTTCTATATATCTCTATCTCAGACCTGCATGTGGAACCTGCCACTGCTCCCACGCTCTGCAGAAGGCCCCCTTTGCCAGAATGAGGTATAGGGTAGAGAACAGGTTTTCAGGCCATCTCAGGCCTTTCTGGCATTTAGGGGAACAACAGGAAAGCACCTGCTCTGTTCTTGAGCCACCATTCACTATTCTTTCCCATGTGTCTCCATGGGGGTAATCAATTGTTCCCAGTAAGTGGGTCAGCCCTGCCCACTGCTCATGGTCTTCAGTTGCCCTCTGCTTAGGATAGGGCGCTTCCCAAGCCTTTTCCCTGTACAGCTCCAGAAACCCTGTGACACCAGCCTCTCCCTGACTTTCCACAGGTCACTCGCACTCCACATTCTGATCCATGTATTTAGTGCAGTCCTGGGTCCCCTGCCCTCTCCATTGCCCAATCTCTGGCCCATTGGAGCTGCTAGTGTTCATTGATAGTGCAGTGAATGACCCACAAGAAAGTGCTCTCACTATATGGGTAGAATGGGTTACTTATTGTGTGGTCTCAGGTAAGCCTTCTCCCTCCCACAGTTGCTAGAGTACCATTGTTTTCAAACCCTCAGGGTGTAATGTAGTTGTCTCATAGACTGTGTTGTTGCTTTTGGCTTCTCTGAATTCCTGACTTGAAATATTTCACTCACCTGGTAGGGAGGTTAGACTGCTTGTGAGTCTCTTCCATTAACCAGTTCACCACTGAAAAGGTGACTGCCCCCTTCAGTCCAGTCCCCTTCCAAAGTGGCATTATGCCAGGTCTGGTTGCAGTGATCCACTATTGGGGACCCCTGAAGTTGACCTCAATCTCCTGCAAGGAGTTACAGTGTACAGAGAAAAGACAGCATGAGACAAAATGGCAGTGTATAGGGATCTGGGATGACCAGTTGTTCACAGGGAACAAAAGGCAGCAAGAACCTCAGTCTTTATTGATTACCTCTGAGTCAAGGACAATGGGTGAAGGACAGGGTGTGTTTCATGAAACAATAAAGGTGCTTATAGTGGGCAGTAAAGGCAACAAAGCACCCTTGCAAGGAGGAGACCAAGACCAATAGGGAGACTGTAGTTTGCTCCAGGGAAACAATTTACGGTTGTTAATATGCTGCTTGAAAGGTCCTTTTTGCCCTGTGAGCACCACAGTATCACTAGCATAGGACAAGAAGAAAGTGGGGAATTTCCAAGATCCTGTCTGGTTCAAAGTGCAGGACAAGGATGTCCTTGGACATCCTCTAGTCTCAATTTATAATCTGTGGTCCTTGACCATCCACTTTCTCTTTACTGCCCCCCTCCACCTGACACTGGATTTGGGGTCCAGAAAGTTTCACCTCTCATTTACTCTCTTTCACCATATTTTACCTTTCCCTCCTTCAGCAGTCACTGGATCTCTCCAGGACCAGTACAGATACTCTTGCCCTTCCTAGAGTTCATTGGGAAACATCTTTCCTCTCTATTCCCAGATAGTAAACTTTAGCAGTTCCTACAGCAAGGCATGATTTCTGACATGTAGCATTTTTACTGGGTACACGAAAATTAGAAGCAATGTGATTTATCGTACTTATTGATAATTCCTCTTTTAGCATAAATTTATTTATTTTAGGGAAGGGTCTACGGGGTGTTCAGGATCTCACTACTAGATCAGACTCGTAGTGATCTTCCTGTTTACAGCCTCCCAAGTGCTGGGATTATAGGCGCGCACCACCACGCCCAGTCTCAATTGCCATCTCAGCGCACTCGGTGCGGGGCTGGCACAGCACACTGGGATCAAACCCTGCATCTGCTCACAGGTGCTTTAATCCACCGAGCTGTTTGGCCAGCCCATTTAGCATACATTTAATAATTTATTTTTAACTATGGATCATTTGAATTGAAAGGATTTTTTAAGCTCTATATGAAAAGTTCGATAATGAAGTTTCTACTTACCAGTTCTTTCCAAGCATCGATTATGTGTATCTTGCCCACTACTGTAAATACTGAGTTTTCAGCAAGGAAGAAGCCTCAATCCCATATTGATCTTAAATTTTCATAAGAACCAGAAACAATAAATAAATAAGTGACTATTATCAAGAATAAGTTTCCATACATTTAAGTGATTATTATTTTAGTTAACCTAATTCACAATTCAGTTAACTCTGTACCCTAAAGCTTGAAATGAGTGATTGCTACACAAATTATCTACTTAACTGAACTACAAAAGTTTGCAGTTGTTTATATTTGTTTGATGCCACATCCCATGTTGAAATTTAAAACGTAGATAATCCACTGTGCCCTCCAAAAGAAGGTGCAATGCTGCCTATCAAAAATATCAGGGTATAAAAAGAGGAATGACATGAAAGTGGGGCTATATTGTAGGCTAGTCGGAGTGGTGAGCATGCTGAGAGAATGACCTCTGTGGTGGGAAGCTTGCTGAAGGAAGCAAACTCAAGCAGAGGTGACACCGAAATCCGGGTTCCTAATGGGAGAGCATCATGTGTGCTAGAAGAGCAGCGAGTCTGGGACGCATGCACTGGACTGGGATTAGCTTAAGTGGGAGGAAAAGCTTTCATTTCAAATGAGTGGTAACTGGGTTGTTGCATAAATATGGCATCGTTGAGGCAAATTTTTTAATCACTGCATACCATTACCTGTAGTTTTTGAGATGTTTATTTATACAAAGGTACCCAGGCTGTGAAAAGCATAGCATTAGCTTTATTAAAAAAGGATTTTGGCATACATCTTATTTCAGAAATTATTAACAAATATTTGTGGATTAGAAAATATCTGAATGTCATTAGGTTAGAACTCAGTGGATATTTAAGAGAATGTAATTATGACATTGAGACATGATGAAATTTGGTTTTTATTGTTTATTTTCAATTTTATTTAACAATTAACACATTTTATATTATCCTGAATATATAGCTGCCCCTAATAGACAAAAATTATTTACTATTTTAGAAGAAGTATTGTCACTGCTTAGAATATTTGACCATTTAGGTAAATTGCCTTCTACACAGACTCCATTAAAAAGTTTCACAGGATAAAATGTTCTAGGCAATATCAACCTAAAATTACATATTCTCTTTCCATAATAATAACTTGTGGTCAGTGTTAACTTGCATGTGATTTAAAAAGTATGAAAACTACACACTTGATAAAACACCTGAGAGTTTTAGATTTTTTTTTTTTTTAAATACAGGGAGAATGTATCATGTATCGTACATTGTCCCTAAATCACATAATTAGACCAAAAAGAATTGTCACACCAATTTACTCATAAGCATAATTGCAGGAAAATGTGATTATCCCCGTTAATGTGATTTTCCCCACTTAATTGTATGCTCTCTGGTGAACGTAACCCTATGAATGTACACTTTACTAAGTGACTGCTCGTCTAACATGCCATACTACAGGCAGAGCAGGAGAACCTGTCTGTCCTCTGAAAAAGATGTAATTTGTATAACCAGAGTGATGCTCTGTAGAAAATGTTTTAAAAATTATGTCTCCCAGCAGAATGGGCTGGAATTTCCTGCGGCAGCTTCGACCATAATCCTGGCTTAAGCATCGCATTTGTTTCCACCCTCACCACCCCGGTTTCCATAGCTATATCCAAAAGCACAACAGTTTTCTAAGCTGCTGTATCTGGATTACATTCAGAAGCCTAAATTTAGTCTACTTTTATACAGTAGTCACATTTCTATATTTGTTTCCATTCTTTTAAGGAGTGGCAAATATTCTCTAACTTGGTGCTCAGGTGGTGGTGAAACCGAAGGACCTCCATTCTCACCTAAATACCTATTTGCGTCTAGATCTCCTGTACCACCTGAGCTGAAAAAAACAAAAATGAGGACCATAATGAACCATAAATATAGATTTAACATTTTTTCATGGGATTCCTGTTAAAATGAGATAAAAGTATTCAAAATTTTCTTAAGATGAGACTTAGAAATAGTTTCTAGCTTTCATGCTGAAATATAAACTTACGAAAGAAACCAAATTATTGAATTATTAATCCAGATTGTTACTCTACTTTCTCTGAAGGGCATGACATGGATATAATTCTTATCTTCATTGAACTATGATTGTTTTGCTGCTCAGTAGCATTGGTCCTTGCTTTAGTAGAAATGAAAATTAAAACTAAAGCACACATTTAAAGAGGAAAAGGCTCTAATTGGAAATTTAGGAGAAAGAAAGAAAAGGACTCTGCCTTACTCACAAAGGTGGAAGGGGTCCAGTTGACCATGATCTCAGTCTTGCTGCCACAGTTCTGGAATTTTATGGCTGAGGCACGGTTCTGTGCCCAGGAAAGCACTGTCTCCGTGCCAGTCTTTGTCATGTGGGGTTCTGCCTTTCCTGGAATCAGGTGATTTCAGATTCAGGGCAATGACTAAAGGCCTCTGTGTGTAGCTTCAGGTCCCCACAGATGTCTTATCTTGGTGTCCTCAGTCTGGAAGAGGGTAGTCATGGAGGCCTGAAGTGCGTACAGAGGAGGACATCATGTCAGATGCAGAACTAAACCCTATCGGGTCAGCATCTAGACAGACATTCTCTGAATGATTATCACACTACTACGTTGATCTGAGACAATATCTAAGCCAAGATTTGTAGTAACAAAGGAAACAAAGTAAAGCCTAGCTTTGTTCTGCTTTTATCTAACTATAGGAATTTACTGGATCAAGGGAAGGTTGTGGTTCAGAGCAGAAAAGGCTTTTGTAACTGTCACAGAAGAAAACATAAATCATGCTTTATGAGTGCTAGGCAAAGGCCCTGAATTCTGCCTCTTGCCCAGCCCTACGGTGGTATCTAACTGTGTTATAACTAAAGCATTTTCACTAGTGAAAAACGTAGGACAGAGATGTAGCTCAGAGGACTGTGATGTAGCTCAGAGGACAGGGATGTAGCTCAGTGGCGAAGCACCTGGCTGGCAAGTGCAAGGGCCTGAGTTTGATTCCTGGTACCAAAACAGAAAACAAACACTAGTGAAAAACATGTGCAATTTCTAAAAAGTTAGGAGTAAGAAATAGAAATATAGCCCAAAAAGTGAAGTGCTTAGCCAGGCTGTGAATTTTTATGTTTTTATTTTATTATCATTTTTTTTCTTATGTATTTAGCACAAGTCTCACTATGTAGCTTGGACTCAGAGTGATCCTCCTGTCTTCAGCCTCCCCAGCACTGGGATTACAGGAATATGTCACCACACCCAATCTTGAGTACTGGGCAAGCTATGAATTTCTAGCTTTATGCTATAATTTATTTCTGTGTATCAAACTATATTTTTATGATATTTCATGCTATTACTTCAATATGGCAATAGCCAGACATAGCTTATGGTCATAAACAGAACATTAGTAATATAAACATTATGATGATGTAGACCAATTCACAAATTATCATCTTTATGTACATTGTGGAATTTCTCTGAATTTATGTTCCTGTGCTTACTTACATATTAAAAGAAAATAAATTCACTGCAGGTTATCCCAGAAATCTTATTTTAGTGAGTACTACATTAATCAATAATAATTGGCCACTTTAAAAGTGACTTTTGCCAAGAAGAATAACATATCAGGTTACTGATGCAATACATAAAACCGATCTAGTAAAATTTGTGTTGACTGTCCTGCTACAATGCTGTATATGGTTAGATTTCTAAATTTCTGTGTAAAAATATATATTTTATTCCTATTTAAAAAAATTTTCTTCATATTATGGAGGGACTTAAAGTTTAACATATCAGTACTTGATGGAAAATACCTGTTCCATGTTATGTCTAAGATGTTTGCTATTCAGACAGATAGTGAGGTTAAGCTCAACTGCCTATGTTGTAGGATAATAATGATAGGCTTCTCTATGGAAGGTTAACAACCTCAGTTTGCAGACCAAAATTTAGAGAAAAAGGAGGATTGCAAGGAAAGCCAACATTTTGGCCCTAGCCTTTCAAGATCAATGAAGACACAGGACATAGGAGAACCTGTACTATAACATCCTGTAACTCAGTGGTATCCCAAATTTTCTGATCAAGGAGATTATTAGGCCACAGAGGAAAGTGATTAATGATGTAGAGTGTGCCTAAGGAGAGTCACATGGAGAGAAAACATTCTCTCAGGCTTTCACAGAGAACAAATTGGTCAAGCAATGGCCCTGACTCATGCACATGGCTGACACTGACAAAGGATCTACAAACTGGAGTAGAGGATTCAGGATAAATACTGAGGGGATTTGACTGTTGTTATCAGATAGAAAAGTTACATTTCTTGTTATATAGGTCTTGCTTTACCTTGGTCTTAACCATCCAGAAGAAAAGTATAAAAATGGAGCATAAAAAGTAAAGTCATATTAATATGCTGAGCTGTAAAAGGCTCAAGTCAACAACTTCTGACATTGCCAGTCTTATACAAAACCCACTACTATTATGGACTACTAAACTATATTGGAATATTTTGCTGAATTCAGCTACCTACAATATTTAAATGACAATGGACTACACTTCTCTGACAAAACTAAATAAAAAAGGGGGATACAAATGAATGACCATTTTGTGTCTGTATATTCAAAATAGGATAGATATACAGCTGCATTCTCTTAATTCAATGAACAGAGAGATTTATTCTAATAGTGTCTGTGGACAGGATATCATGTCTGCATCTCGTACAATTAATAACCACAAAGACAAAAATACACAATGTATTAATTATTGAAACTGTGCTAATAATTGGTTTTGAAACTGTCTCAGTGCTATTTGTTTCTCAATAAAAATATTTAAATTTTTTTCTGGAAAAACATGTGATATCTTCTGTGCTGATCGCAGAGCAGCAAAACAGTGCTATGAAGACCAGTCATTAACACTCCACTCCCAGTTTTGCTAATTCCCTTTATTTTACCATGAGTGTAAATGACCTACTTTTAAATACGTACCTTTAAAATCCCTACTTTTAGAAAGCTGTAGCAAAGTACTTATGTGATTGTTTTGAAATTATTAGATCTATAATGTTACACAGTTTTTCATAGAGATCTCTATATACGTGTGTGAAACGAAATTAGGGACATAGAAATATCTTAGCTTTTCCAACCAGGAAAGAGATTTGTCTAGATCTTGCACCTCGACGTTCCATCAGCTGTTGGTTCCCTCTTTGATCTTCAGTTACAGCAACGAACTCTTATATTCATTCTAATTGTCATTTTCCCTACCTTTCTCCCTTTGTTACTTTCAGAATTAAAAGAATGACTTCCTGCCTTGATAAAGGACAACAAATAAATGAATTTAAGTGCCTGCATCATTAAAATTGTCATCCCTGGTATACTATTTCAGGTCAATATCAACTGTGGCTAGCTTTTAATCTTCAGGGGGTCCAGTGATCTTCAGTTTCTTATGTAAATTTATGCAAAAACTACTGCAATGATATCACATGCTATTTATTTCAAACCTCCAAAGGATTGCTATTTATTGATTAAGGGATGAATAGAACAGGACAGTAGTGAACTGAATTCTGGGTTAGCAGAATTTCAGTCCACTCAGGGAAAAAGAGAGTTTGAGAAGAAAGCATGGGTATTGCACTGAAGCTTATTGTATTTTGTCTCTGAATATTTCTAAGATGTAATTATAGGAAGATACGCATCAGTTTGCTTAGGAGGCTTACAGCTTAGCGCTTCTCTGGGATGATCCCATCACTTCTAAAGTTCTAACACCAAGTCTTCATCCTTTCTCAGGTTTCATCCTTCTGTGGTCTCCCTCACTTGACCACCTGGCAAGCACCCTTTCTACCAAGGGACGCTTGCGTGATCAGTACTTTATGAGTAACTATGAATTTTATAAAAATTATTTTATTTT
>NW_004524592.1:2236193-2238187 GCF_000260255.1 Octodon degus | reverse complement strand
TTCTTTTAAAAAGAAAAAATATCTCTCATTATTTAAAAAAATTAGATACAAATTAAATACAAATTTTATTTGGCAGCTTGTCCTAAAAAATGAAAATCCAGTAGTGATGCAATAGAAAAACATATGCAAAAAAAGGAGACATGACTTTAAAGTAGCTTCATAAATGGAATAGAGTTGTAGAAATTTGGCATTTGTCAAATTTGCATTAAAATCATTGGAATGTTCTTTAAACCTCAGATTGAATCGCTTATCATAGGTTGCTTTAGGAAGTATGCTTATTAAGGCAGGCTTCATTTAAATGTAAGTATATATGGTATAAGTTTTTGTTTAAATATAGGTATCTAGAAAAGATAAATCCATGGGGAGTGGCAAAAATCTCTCAAGTTGTAATCATGTCAGAAAATACATATGTTGTATATGTGCCTTTGTATAGTGTGTATGAATCGCTCAGTTGTATGACCATATTAGCATTCATTTTATGTGTCGTGATACTTTATCATGACTTTATTAAATCATGTATAATTTAATGGAAAAAATGGCCAGAAAATTTATAAAAATATAAGGTCTACTAAAGCACCTGCCTAAGCAGATCAAACCTGGGCCAGGTTTGATCCAGGTGTGCTGTGCCAGCCCTGCCCCCGGGACATGCTGAGATGCTGACTGAGAACTGGGCATGGTGGCCTGTGCCTGTAATCCCAGCACTTGGGAGGCTGCAAACAGGAGGATCGCTGGAAGTCTAATCAGTGTAGTGAGACCCTGTAGACCCTGCCCTAAATATACTAAAAAAATACTCTAGGGTCTAGCCAGATTTTTCTTGATATGTTTACCTTCATAACAACCCATATCTCCTGCTTTCTTGCCTTATTGATGTCATTTTTACCTCAATTTCCATTAGAAACATTCCACTGTTTCTAATTCAAATAATAGCATGCATCAAAATTAAAGAGCTCAGACTAAAAATCCTCCATCAGTTTTGCATTTTTTAATCTTTCTACTTTTTTATCTAATAGATTTGAACTCAAATTAAGTTAGATACTGGCTACCATTTACTCATGTGTGTGAATCAGAAACATCTTCCATTTTCTCCTAAATAAAGCAGAAGTATTGCCTAAAATCTTTACATTCTCTTTCAGCATTCTTTCAGTATTGCCTAATACCTCATAAATTCCTCAAGTTAAGATTGTTGGATCTAGATATGTTTGTTTTCCTATAATCACTGATCAGCTTTGCTTTTGGGGTATTGTTAGATTACTTAGAAACCATGTATGTTGTGTTTTCAAGATTTGTTAGATGAAATTAGAACAGTGTTCAATCTAGAATTCATTCTACAATACTGAGTTAAGACTTTTCTTTGTGTGTTCTGATCTATCTAATTACTTCTAATCTTGAAACATTTCATTCTTGCTTCTGGGGAAAGGCAGCATTCTCAGCATTGCCCGTGAGCCTCTCCCTTATCTCCTGGTTGTTCATCCTGGGCCACTAGGTATATCTGCACATGTATGAGTCAAACAACATTCAGCTGAATAGAGTACTGGAGGAAGTTACTCTGAAGACCTCCAGGGTTCTCACTGGACATTCAGCCTGTGCTGGACACTGCCTGGCAGCTGCAGTTGCCTCAGTTTCTGAGACTTACTTTTATCTCCTCATTTTGAGGAGAGGGCCAAGCTCTGTCTGGTTTTTATTCTTGAGATGTCAAGGCAGAACATCATAGCAATCCTCCTTTCATTACTTTCTCATCTCTTAGTGAGGATCATGCTTTGTTGTCTTATGTACAGGATTTTGTTTCCTCTGTTTTCTTTTTCATTTCTTTTCTTTCTTTTTTTAAAATAATTTCAGGCAGAAGGGTACAAATGGTCCCTATTGCTTCACTGTGATTGGTAGTGTAAGACTTTTAAGCATGGTTTTGAGTGACAGAAGATCTAACTAGAAGTAATAGAAATGATAATAAAATGTTTTAAAACTTAAAATTACTCTTTCTTCCTATAAAATATAAA
>NW_004524592.1:2200202-2235523 GCF_000260255.1 Octodon degus | reverse complement strand
TAAACATTGTGTAACATTAGAACCATGACATGTTACCTCTGGCCCTCCAAAGACTCATGCACAACCGTTTATGCAAAAGACATTTTAGTCCCTCTCTAAGGTTGCCAAAGTCCTACCAGTTTCAGCAACACTGAAAAGTCCAAGTCCCAAGCTTCCAAGATCTTAGGCAAACTCTTAGCTGTGAGTCCCTCTACAAATGAAAAGTTAAATGCTTCTAGCATTCACAGTCACAAGATAAGCACTGCCATTCCAAAAGGGATACACAGCAGGATACAAACAATTGGGACCAAAACAAGTCCAAAGTCCAGAAGGGCAAATGTTAAGTCCTATAGTCCCCTGTGGACCATTTAAAGCACCCTATAATGAGCTGTGAGCTCCAAAAGCCTTAAGTGGCTCCACTTCTGCTGGTAGCTCCTACAGCTTTTCTCTCAGACCTGCTTTGCTCCCTTTTTGCAGCTTTTCTTAGACCATCCACATTCCTGGCTTTTTCAAACTTCTGAGGTTTCCATTGAATAGTCTTCTCATTCACAATTTCACACACTGCCTTCTCAGAGGCACACTACCTGGCCTCCCAGGCCTTCTTCTGAAATCTGGTTGGAAGCCTTCTGAACCTCAGAATGCCTGCATTCTGCATGCGCCTACAACCAAAGCCATGTGGTTAATGCCAAGGGCTGCTGCCAGCTGGAGCAGTCATCAGGCTTCCTTCTCCCTTGGCTGTAGGAATTGAGTGCCTGGATTGCTGAGCACTCTGACTCTGATTCTGAAAACCAAATTCTCTATGTTGGTGCCATTCTGCAATCTGGTGTGGCCGCCGCCTCCATTCTGGAACCTGGTGTGGCCACTGCCTACATTCTAAAACATGGGGCTCTGCAGCTTTTTCCTCAAAGCAAAGTCCTTTACCCTTGTGATTCTGAGGCTGCAAAGGGCAAGAAACTGCCACCTCCTGTGATGCCCTCAGGACATCTTTTCTACTCTCCTATTCCTTCTCAGCAGTGGAGATCCTCTCAGCTCTGTCTTCACAGTCCACAGCCTTCCTGGCGCTTCCTTTCTGGCCAAATTCACAACATTTAAAAACATCCTTTTGGGCTCTTTGCTCTTCATTTTTAACATAAATCTGGCTAAAAGCCCCCAACAACAACCATGCCACTGCTCCAATATTTGGCTGCTTTGAAATTTCTTTTTCAAGATTAACTAGTCCACTGGGCTTAATCTCAGTCTCAGGCAGTCTCTGGACAGGAGCAAAATGCAGACAAACCTTCCTCCAAGCCATAGCACAAATCATCCACAGTCCAACAACCAATGTTGTCCTTCTTCCCAGCAGAAACCTCCCCAGCCTGGTCCTTACAGTCAGGTTTCCTATCAGTATTCTGTTCTGAGCTCTGGCCAGAATCTCCCAAACAGAACAGCTGAAGCTGTTTCAGAGCTTCGCTTGTAGGCGACATCTCTGAACCTTTCCTATCTCTTCCCATAAGCCATTCCCACAAGCTTGTAATCCACATTGTCAGGTATAGCCACAGCAATGACCCCACTCCTGATACAAAATTCTGTCTTAGTTACTTTTTACTCGTTGCTGGGACAAATACCCAACACTCAAAATGAAGGAATGAAAGGTTTATTTAGCTCACAGTTACTGAAGGGTTCAGTCCATATTCTGCTGGCTCCAAGGCAAATGACAGCAGCTCATTGAGAGAAAACAATGAAGAGCAGAGGAGGAGCAGCAGCTACAGTGTCCATCAAGACTCTGTCTTTCATCTATGCTGACTGCAAAGACTGGCACTCCACAGTGAAGATCGGAGCTTCTCCAAAGTGGTGCAGCTGGGGAGGTCAAGATCCTCTGAAGACTCTGACATCTCCATGGAAGTGGAGCAGGGCGGCAGGAAGTTGGGCATGGCGCCAGAAAGCCTTTCTCAATTCCTGGGCCCTGCCCACCTGCAGGGCTAGGTCCCCATGCTGAGAACTGTGAGAGCTGATTCAGCCAAGTTGACACAATGTATCAACTAACACAAGTACCAAACAAACAAACAAACACAAAAAATGGACTTGAATCATACTCATGATTAGATACTAAGATTCACATGAGGGCTTGAATAAGTTTCTTAATTTTTAAAACATTCCTTTTCTACTCTATAGAAGATCTAGAACTATAAAAATCTTTCAGCATTCTTTCAGCATTCTCTTTCAGCATGTGTCACTAATCATTAATATTTTCTTTACCGATTGAGAAAATCTATATGGGACATATTGTTTAGATGGTATTTTAGGGAAATACTGATTTCCTTTCAGCGTTTAGTATTTATAGAAACTGAGAATCCTTGTGACTCACTAGTCACTAGCAGGCTCAACAAGAAAGCAGAAATCTTCACTTAAAATACATATTAGTGCCAAGCTTAAAAACATTTTGCCATTCTCCTCAGATACTAAGCATAAATTGTATTTTTCCTTCATATTTCCTTTGTTCATTCCATCATATGCCAGAAACCCTACTGTCCTGCTTTGACAATACAGTGCATTACTCTGTAATTATATCACAAAAGATTGCTGCACTGTGACCAGCTGTATCAGAAAGGAAAACCAAGGGCTTGTGAGGCGAAATTCTCATACCTGAATATCTGAAATAATGCCAATAATGACAGCAAAAATGAAGTAAATTCACATGAGAGTCAGAAATTCATCTTTAGTGCTTTTAGAAGAGGCTCATTGCCAAAGGCAGAATGCATTAATTTCTATTTCTCCTTGAGATGTTAGTTTCAAAAATTGTCCTCATAATAGGAGGACTCAGTGATTTATTAAAACATCTTTTCACCCTTCCCTTCAGAAATCCACTGTTTTGTTTCTCTGTTGGCATGTAAGGTAGGCTGATATACACTCAATAGTACCAGAGTAATAATTCTAATTTATTTAACGTCTATAAAACAAAAATCATTGTTTTTGTTTTGTCACTAGGTATTGTGCAGAAGATTTGAACAAGTGAAGGATTTAGTCCTTCTCTTTGATGAACCAGCACACAATTAATTAATCAAAATCTGTAAAGCAAGTACATAACTATTCGTGATGGAAAAAGTATCAAAAATGGCTAACTAAAAAATCCATGGGAATATCATAGCTTGCATGTAGATGTCCCTTCCCTCAAAAATTCATGTGGTCATAGGATATTTTCAGAGTTGGCCTGATCTAGAGCGTGTGATGCTGGGATTGGGGGTGTGTAATAGGAAAATCCATTCATTAACTGGGTTGGCATAGTTCTAGCTAGGATTAAGGGTGTAGGTGCTACACCTACCCTTGTGTGTTGCAGCGTGCATAGAGTGTAAGGGATAGAGAGAATCTTGGCTCTCACTTGTTGCTTTTCTGTTGTGGGCACCATGGACTGCTCTTTGTTGTGCCACCCTGCTTGGGGCCAGCCATTGGTGGACAGAAACCTCTATAAACTGTGAACTAAATAAAACTTTCTGCCTTTAATTTTGGATGTTGTGCCTTTTGTCCCAGCCACCATCAAAGTAAGACAGGGGGCACACATATTCTCACAAAAAAACTACATGGGGGTGTTTATGGAAGGTTTGTTCTTCATTGGGAGAACTGGAAACAAGATAGATGCTCCTCAGCAAATAAATGAATAAACTGTGGTATACCAAGACAGTGGATTTTCACTCAGCACTAAAAAGTGAGCTATCACGAAATAAAATAATACTGAAGAAATATAAAAGCATGTAAAAGATGCCAGTCTGTAAATGATATACTCTATGATTCCACTTTTACAACATTCTGGAAAACTACAGCAATAGTAGAAAGGATCAGGAGAGATTGGAGAGAGGTAAGGATAAATAAGTGAAGCATAAAAGGAATTTTAGGGCTGTGAAATTATTCTGCATAACACTATAATGATGGAGACACATATATTTGTTCAATGCTGTGAATGCTGAAGAACAAGAGTGGACCTTTGTGTAAACCACGGACTAAAGTTGATTGTGGTGGGTCAAAATAGGCTTACCAACTGGCTATCTAATAACCAGCCTAGTGGGAGATGTTGATAGTGGAGGAGGCTGTGCATATGCAGGGGGCAAGGAGGATTTAGGGACCTTCTTCTTAATTTTGTGTGAACCTAAAATTGCTCTAAAAACAGTAATTTTTAAAAATTTATGGCAATATATAGCATAATTTTTGAGAGACCTCTGTCACAAACATAAACAGAAATGTCATTTTGAATATTCAGATATGAAAAGAACGATTCATTCATTAAATCATTCATTCATTCATTCCCTCATTCCTTTGGACATTTGCTAAGATAATAAGGCATACGTGAGACTGCTGTCCAAAAAATTTCATAATGATGTTTGTTTTCCTCTTTGATTGTTTTTATTAGCACATGTTTTTAGTATATAATGTTTATAATCCCTTGTGTGGTGATGGAACATGTCCACAACACATCTAAATTTCTTTTATTATTCCATTTAGCTGCTCTCTCCCTCCTCTCTCTCCATTCATCTCTTCCTCCCCTTCCCATGTGAGAAATTTCTATTTCCTTACTTCCTCTTATATATCTTTTATTTTGCTTTTTATTTATATTTTGAATTTGCCAAGCAAAAGAAACCCTGTGATATTTATGATTGTGCATCTGATTTATTTCCCTCATAGATTGGTCAAGGTATACATTTTCCTACAAATGGCTCACATTTATCTGTCTTTCTTTATGGAAGAGTAGTGCTCCATTGTGTGTGTTTCATCTAACACCCAATGTGATGAGTAACAAGTTTTATTTAACTAATTAAAATTAAAAATACCAAAAATTTGAGACTTTCATGCCCTTAATTCTTGTCTAGTAGATGCCTCATTATTTTGTCTCTTTAATGATGATCCATAAGCATGGTTTGTTTGAAGAACAGCAAAGAGAATGATATGTGTGGAAGTTTGAACTGATAGACAAGAAAATGCCAAGTGAAGGAGGAGCTCAAACTTACATTTGAAAAAAATTATTCTGCTACTAGTCTATTGCAGACTTTGTCATCCATGACAATAGTGATTTTATGAACCAATGGGAATGCTATGAATTTTTAATTTTTAAAATCATTATTGGTACATGTTTTCAGTATACAGTTACATTCATCATGAGGAACACATATTAATTATTTATACTTTCCACTTCTAATTCCATGCTAAGAGTGGGGGGCTGTCCTGTGTTTCACATTTATCAGCTTCCTTGGCCTTAAACAGCAGAATCTCAGTGGTATTCACTGTGGCTGTAACAAAGATGTCTACACCACATGGCCTGTGGGAGGAAAATCTAGCCATAATTGTGTACTGTTGTACCGCGAATGGCCTTCCAAGGCATAGGGTTGAAGTGAGGAAATTTTTACAGTTGCCTTTGTGTGAGATGATAGGGCCAAGAAGTAAGCGTTTGTGGAATGTGAAGGAAGAATTCAATGGAACTGGATTTCAGAGGAAAGGGATGGAGAATGGGCAAAACAGCTGTGGTGGATGCAAGAAGTATACAGCCTTTTACTGACGCAGGAAGCAGGAAGTAGAGCCAAAGGATCAAGTTTGAAGACACAATTAGTTTGGTTTTGAATATGCTGACACTGAAGTATCTACAGGGAGACACTCTGTGGAGAATGGGAAATAAAGATCCAAACTCAAGAGATAGTGGTGTGAATTAGATATGTGGATTTTGAAACTATTGGCATATTTCATTTTGTTTCCAGTAATCTAAACTTAATAGCAAATGTCAGTGTTTCCAAGGGATCACCACTTATAGGCCTTTTGAACCCACTTAACACAATACTGACTATTTTTGTCTGTTTGTTCCCAATTTCATGAAAAATCGAAACCTTTTAGGTCTACCCACTTCGGCTTCCTTTGGTGCTTCTCCTGAGCACTTGGGCTCCTGCTTTCCACTCTTGGTGTCGTTCTTCTCCTACAGCACATCTTTTTCCCCCAGATTTGTATGCTCTTACCTCAAAGATATTCATAGTGAGATCTTTCCTACCAAGGCTATTTGCCATTCAATACTCTTATCCAAGCATTCTGTGTCTAAATGATTTTTTTTTTTAAATTTTGGTAGGGCCAGCCAGATAGCTCAGCAGATTAATGTGTCCATTTATGCAGACACAGGGATGGGATTTGATCCCCAGCTGGGTGCGCTGGCCCTACCCCTGGGGCATGCTGAGAGGGCAAATGAAACGGCATGGTGGCACACATTTGTAGTCGCAGTGCTTGGGAGGCTGAAAACAGGAGGATGACTACGAGTCTGATCTGTGTAGTGAGACCCTCTAGACCCTGTACTAAATACATTTTTTTTTAAATTGGTAAATCTTATCAAAATTGAACATGTTTAACATGTGGTTTCCCTGGAAGTGTTGAAATTTTCTAAGATGCAAACTTCCATCTTTTTTTTAATCATTCCTACATATACACTACTTCAAATGTGTCTAAACTGTTAGTTGTCTCAAAACATATTTGATGAATGAAGTAGTAGGTTTTTCTGTGCTTTGATAAATTTGCCTGCATTTGGTCTATCTCTTCCTTAGATTTTTGATAAATTTTAACACCAGAGAAAAGCAATGCTCACTTTTCAGAGTTGCAGATTAGTACAGTTTTGCACTTTATTATACTGGCTTTTTTCACCATGACTACTAGCCTTCAATATTTACCTTAAAATATCCATATCTCTGTCCAAAATGCATGACATTTTACATCACATAAAATTCACATTCCTCATTGTAAACTATGGAAACTTCTCAGAATTATTTTGCATTGTTAATATCATTATAAATTCATACTATATTTTCCATGAAGTAATATGGTAATCTCTGTTTTTGTGCTCTGGCATTGTGTCAGTTTTTTAAAAAATAATGCTATCATGCTTCCTCTTCACTAATATTTGTTCATATTCTTAATCTTAATGATAGATTAAGAATATATCATTTAAAAATCAGTTTTTAAAGCTTTGTTCTCCTGAAAAGCCTACCCAGAACTCAACTTCTGGAAGATACCCCCTGAGATCTCAGTTTTGAGTGAATGTTTAGTCTGTACTCCAAACAACTCTTCACATATTTTTGCCATTTAATTTTTGCAGTGTAGTGCCTAATTATTTCTCTCTCTAATGGTAAACCATAAATTTACTGAAGGCTTATGTCTATCATATTTCTCCCTTTTGGTCTCAAATGAAAGATATAGCAGAGCCTGAAAAATATTTGTTCATTTATATACATTTTCTCCATTTACTTTTCATTAATTTGCTGTCTTATAAATGTAAACACTTGCTTGTTCAATTTGCTCTTTGTTAATGCACAATTGTTGATATTCTCTTAGTTTTATTAGTTGTTTGGCATATACTTCCTCAATGATAGGTTGTGTTCTTCTTGCACTCAAGAAGTACTTCATGAGCTTCCAATCTGTAAGGTAACTAAGCGAAGGATGCACAATATTTTCATTGTTAAGATCTCAAGAGCTTGGATTCTGAGGTCACTTGGCCAGGGATTGAGTCCTGGTTGTCTTAGTCACTTTCTAATCATTAAGACAAGATAACCAATACCCACAACTGAAAGGAAGATGTATTTGGCTCACAGTTAATGTTCGTGGTTGGCTGGTCGCAAGAAGAAATTGCATGGCAGAGGGTTGTGGTGGATGGAAAGCTGGTCACATCAGGAAGACCAGGAAGCAGAGAGCACCAGAAGAGGAGCCACACAAGGAGATTTCCTTTTCATTCCCATCTCCAGCACCACATCTCTTCTGAGCAGGTCCATCTCCTCGTGGCCCATGCCCCCTCAAAACCCACGATCCAATCACTCTTGAAAACCTCCACCACTGAACACAGGAGGCCTTTGGTGGACAGTCACAATCTCAACAGCAACACTAGGTCTGTGTTTTGCTACCTAAATGACTTTGGGTAAGGCTTAAAACATCATTAGCTTTGATTGCTAATCTATTAAACATGGTAACAGTATGGATCTATATGGAAAAGAGTAATGTTATCTGAGTCTTTTCATGCTTTGTATTTTCTTCTTCTCTGAACTCTTTGAGAATCTCCAAATTTTGCCACTTCTTTCCATTCTAATGCCATAATTCCTTTACCTTACTTGTGCTACTAGGGACTGAAGAAACTGTGTAATGAACTATTGCTCAGGGCTGCACATGTCTGTCCTAAGAGAGATGCTAATGTATCAGAACTAAAAATGTTTGAAATACTAATTTTCCTCCTAATGAGCCTAAACATTTTATTATAGTTACACCTTAATACCAAGTTGCAGGTCATTACCTTCACATTTTAAAAGCAACTGATGTTTCCAGGGCTTAATGTTTCTTTCATTTGCCTGATGACCACTGTTCTTGTCCATTCTCCACCAAGGAATCTTAGGAAGCGAAAATGAGGTCTCTTGGTAGATAATGCACATTGTGCTTTGATTTCATTATTTGTTCAAAGTATTTTTGACTATAAAAATTAATCATAAATAAATCCCATGAAGGACCATTTTGTATCTGTACATGCAAAAGAGTTAGAGTAGACATACAGCTACTTTATCTTAATTCAATGAAAAGTAAGATTTGTACTAATAGTATTTGGACAGGATGCATGTCTGCATCTTGTACTATGAATAACCACTAAGAAGACAACAATATGCAATGTATTAATTATTGAAACTGTCCTACTAATCGGTTTTGAAACTGTCTACGGGGCCGGAGAGATGGCTCAGTGGAATAAGCGCTTCCCTGGCAAGTGCAAGGGCCTGAGTTCAATCTCCGGTTCCGCCAAAAAACCAAAACAACAACAACAACAACAAATAAAATGCTTTCTGTATGGGGCTGGGGAGATGGCTCAGTGGGATTAGTGCTTCCCTGGCAAGGACGAGGGCCTGAGTTCAATCCCTGATTCTGCCAGAAAAATAAAAAAGGAGCGGGGGGGCTGGGGAGATGGCTCAGTGAAACTGTCTCATTGCTATTTGTTTCTCAATAAAATAAATAAATAAGTAAATAAAATCCTATGAAATTTGAAATTATAAAAAAGAAGAGAAAAATATGAAGTCAAAATGAATCATTTTACTATCTAAAAATAGTTCAGATTTAGTTCCTTCAATCTTATTTTCAATAAAGACTTCATGTATATGCATCATACAGTATAGACAAGTTTTCTTGCTACTTTTCTCATTGAACTATGTATTTATATCTTTCTTTCCTGTTAATAATCGTTGGCAATGCCGTTACAAAAATAGCATAGTACTTTATATAATTACATGTTATGCATTTATATATGCATGTACTACATATGTATGTATACATAGATTATTTTCTTATATTTTAACCATTTTTTAAATTCTAGTGTGAGAACAGCTATCTGGAAAATGTTTGTATGAATTATTGATTATTTAAGTGCTTTTCACTGGGCAGTTTTTTCTTTTTTTAATATATTTGGTACAGGGTCTCACTATGTACCTCGAACTCATAGTGATCCTCCTGTTTTCAGCTTCCCCAGCACTGGGATTACAGGTGTGCACTACTGGGTAATATTTTAATTAATGTGTGGATTCATTTATTTAATATCGTAATACTAGGATTGAACAGCCTTTCCAGTGTGCTACTTTCCTAAACTTTTTTGTTTATTTTTAAAGTTTCATTTAAATTTTATTTTTAAAATAAGATCTTTTACATTACCCAAGTGCAACTTCTTATGCCCCTGCCCGAGTCTCCCATACCGCTGGACCATAAGTATGTGCCACATGCCCAGCAAATATGGAAAAGCATTTGTGATATATTATATTAGCTTCCAAAAATAAAATGCAGTGAATAAAATCTCAACCTTTGTGGTCAACTGGACAGTACTTAAATCTTTATGGCAAGCAGTCTAATTGTAAGGAAATAATATTCTCTTTAAATATTTTTAAAAATCTATAGAATAAAATTATTTCTTATGCTAAATTATCCCTTAAATAGGATAATTAACTCAATTTTATATATTTATTAGGGCAGTCACTAGGAACGCAATGCTCTTTGAATTTCACCCTTATCACCTCAATATTATGAAAAAATCTGCTCTAATTTGATGGAAGAATATAGGACATGTTTAATTGAAAGTTTTATTCTGAAACTACTTTAAGCAAAATTAAGGTATGTATTGGTTCCCCAAACCAAGGTACAGACTGAGTAGGTGGCAACATTGGAATCAGTCTGAAGACAAAATACATGTAACACTGTATTTCCTGATGTGTCCTAATCTTATCAGTTTCTTCATTTTGTAGACCCGAATGTTACAAATAAGATGATATATCTAATATATAATTATAATATATATTAGATATGAAGTGAATATATATTATATTATTATATATAAATATTATATATATGAAGTGAATACATGTCATATATTATATATAAATATTATATATAAATAATATATATTATATAAATAATATATAAATATTATATATAAATAATATATTATATAAATAATATATAAATATTATACATTAAATACATATAGTTAAATTATATATTTTCTGAGTCCTTTCAGAGAGGAAGACCTCACACTTTTTCTTTTACTTTTCTCTCCCTCATTCGTCTGAAAATTATGGAGAAGCATTCTTATTGGCTTTACTTCAGCCAGGAGCCTGCCCTTGAAATATTTACTCTGTCCAGGGAGTGGCTTCCCATGAGGAGGTCAGCTGCTGTGGAAGGAATACGAAAGAGTCCTTCAAAAGAAAGGAGATTTCAGACCTTTGGCCACTAGAGGACTCTTGGGCTGGGAGCCGAACTAACTGCACCTACTCTAAAGAAACCATTGATGTTTGAATTTGCTTAATAAAGGACAGGAGTCGCCCCTTGTCTGCAATTTGCTCTCTATAGTTTCCCTTATCTGTAGCCAAGTGCTGTCAGAACATTTTATTACAGTGCAAGGAAGAATTATATTTTACTTGATGAGGGTTTTTTTTTAGTAAATTGTATAGCATTTTATTTTATTTTGGGCTTTTTGTTGGTTTTTATTTATTTATTTATTTTTCCTGAAACAGGGTCTCACTATGCTGTTCAGGCTGGCCTTGAACTTACTTGTAGCCCAATGATCTTGCTGTCTCAGACACCCAATTGCTGAGATTACAGGTGTGCACCACCATCCCCACCTCTGTCAAATTTTATTTATTTTTAATTTTTATTCTTTTAAAAAGAAGGCATATTCAGTTGAGTATTCAGTATATTTGTTTTAAATTTCTTTAATAAATGCACATGAAATCACAAATTTCTATTAATGATAGCTTCAGATTCAGTCAACAAACTTAAATTAATTCATGTTGATTGATTCTAAACTTGTAATTTACAGTTGATTTTATTCTTTTAGCTTCTAAACTTTTTATAAACCTAGTGCAAGCCTAGTTTTCAATTTATTTGCACCATTATGAGAAAATGCAATGCTGTCTTGAGAAAATGATTAACAGCACAATAAATGTTTAATATACAATCACATACGTTATATATTAGAGAAAATGTAGTCTTTATAGCATTTGTTCTTTGCCATTTTGTAAGATTTATATTATGACCTATCCTGTATTTTACATTTATAGTACTTGATGATATTATAAACATGATGTTTATTTGGTTTGTATTTTTATATCAAGTATTTTATTGATATTAAATCTTATATATCCTTTTCTTTCCTTTTCTCTTTTCTTGCATGACCCACCAACCTGATTAGTAAGTCTTCCCCATTATTTGGGAAAATTATGTTTTTTCCTCTGAAGCTTTGTTTTTATCACTTAAAAATTGTTTTGTATTTATATAAAAATCTATAGCTACATTTTCTCGATGAAATATTTTTGTTGCTCCCTAGTAATTACTACAATAGTGATTAAATTTTTGTGAGATTAAAATTATACTGCAATTTCTTATTAATTAGTATTTAATAATTTTATATTCCCTTTCTGAATATTTAGCTTACTTTGTTATTTGTGTTTCTTTTTAACATCTTTCTCATAAATTGCATAAATATATTCCTTTTTAAAAACCATGTTTGTCTTTATTTTAATTCAATATGTTCTTTTCCTTTGAGTATATTCACACATTTGTACATAATTATACATTATTATTATTATTAAACATTTATTGTAGTGGTAATCATTTATTCTTTGTTTTAAAAAATTTTATTTTCTAAGTTAGTTTAAAAATAAGATTTAAAGATTAGATTGGGGGTTTTCTGCTTTACACTCAATAATTAACATTGATTATGAAATTTTAATTTTTAAAAACTTTCACTTACTATTATGTCTTCTAACCCTGCCATCTTTACACCTTTTCTCCATTTTTGGCAAAATTCAAGCATTAAGAGTTGTTTCCACAAGATAAGTTAGATTTAAGTATTTTTAGTTTTAAAAGTTTGAAATAGTATTCAGACTAAGGTGATATTTAGTTAGGTATGCAATATTGGTTGACCTTAATTTTGCATACAATATGAACATTATTCCATTTTTTCCAAGGCCTACTTTTTGTTATCAATATACATGGCTTTCTTTATATATAATACCATGTTTCACTTGTAGGTAAATTTTCTTTCATTTGTAATTTTTCACATTTTTCAGCACAATGTATCTAAGTGTAAATGCGGTTTTATTTTTATGCATAGAAACGCTTTTACTGATCTCCCATGAGTGCCCAGGGTCAGCTGTATTATGTGTTTTTGAATTCTAGAAAAGTTTTGGTTATTACACCCTCAACTGCTTTTTGTCTCTATATGGCGCTCATTTGCTCTACCTAAACACTAGAGCTCTCAATTCTAACTACTCTCGCCCTTAAGTCTTATAGCTTACAAATGTGCTTTCATCTTTATCTGTATGCCCACAATCTGGCTAAGGTTCTCGGACTATAATTTTACTTCATTAGCTCTCCTTCTGTCTTTATCTAGGCTAGAATAAATGCTATGTACTCAGTCTTTTATGTTTAGTTACTGACATTTCAATTCTCTCTTTTTCTCAAGTCATTTGGATTAATTTGGCATATTTCCTTTTCTTCTTTTATTTGTTTGTTTGTTTGTTTCTTTTCTTTTCTTTTTTTTTTTTTTTGGTACAGAGAATCTAGTGACTTTGCACTAGCCAACAGGCACTATGCTATTATACTATACTCCTGGCTCTTCCATTTCTTTAATGAATATCAGTACTTTGTTAAAACCTTAGAGAATTGTGGTTTTAAAATCTTTTCTGCATTTTCATAATTTCAACTTACCCAAATTAATTTAATGCTTCATTTTTTGACTGCCTTTATTTTCATTTTATGGAAAACATTTTGTCTCTTTATGTGAAAGAACGGAGGGTCTCTTTCTCTTTATCTCCACGGCTCTCTATTTGCGCTGACTTACCCTTTCACAGCACTCAGCACTGCACCTCTTTTTCTCTGTCCCAGAGCCCCAAGGCTAACAGGCCAGGTCGCCCAGGGCAATTTTTATATTTATGGCTCAGGAACCCTGCCCTCCGTTATTGGATCCAGAGACCTAGTCCTTCAGAGTGTAACTTGGTTCAGACCCAGGTTGTAACTCTGTATTATTAACTGCAGATTCCTTAAATATACAGCTTCATAAAATGTGCCGCTTCAGAAGGTTTTAGCCAGCAGATTTTTTTCAGTGCCAGCAATTTGTTGTTGTTGTTGTTGTTGTTCTGATATGATATGTATGAATTTTTATTTAAGGATAAAGAAAAAAAACAATTGCAAGGATACAGAAATTCAAAACATTGTAGAAAATTAGCAATGGTTATTATAATGTATAATGTTAGCTTCAGATTGCCAAATATAGGCGTGCAAAATTGATTAAATCATATAAGCTGCAACTGCGCCTTTCAATGAACTAATAGAAAGTAGTAGTACAATACGCTTAGCTATCTGTTGTATATATTTTATTTTTCTCTTCCTTCTTTCCTCCTTTCCCTGTCCACTATCCTTTCTCTTTGAGCAGTTTCTTTTCCTTGAACTATATATATTATACCTTTCAAATCGTATTTACTCTTTCAGTTTCTTATACTAGGGAGACAATATGTTTACACATAAAAGTCAGACTTATTTCCCCTACAGTTGCATCCATTTACCTATAAAAGCCTCAGGTTTATTTTTCTTTATAGCTGAGTAGTAACCCATTGTATAGAAATGCATCTTTATTATCCATTCCTAAAATTTCTTTATTTATTTAGATATAGTTGTGTAGCTTGGCTTTCTAAAAAAAATAGGAAAAAGGTACACACACACAGACACACACACACACACACACACACACACACACACACTCACCTCCTAGTGAGATGAACTAAGATAATGCTCTTTCATCAGGATAAAGTTTCAAACACAAATTGTACCTGTGTGTTTTTGCAATCAATTAACAACCCAATCAACTGCTTCCTAACATGCCATACAAAGACATAAGGATTTTCATACAGAAAACTTAATTTGTGACATTTCTTGATTTACCTGAACATTTCACTCTCAAGTCTTATCACCATGGCCAAGTTTATAAAATTGGCTTTCAAAATTATGTCCTTGTAAGACATGTTTATTTTATGGAATGCTATTGGTTCATGAAAATATTCTTTTAATTATTCATTTACATTATAAATGAACTTGTTAGCATTCAAGCTTTCTTTCCTTTTGTTACTCTGTTTCACAATATAGAGATATGCTTGGAACTCCAGTGCAGAGAGCCTGGAGTCCAGCCTGCATTGTCTCCCTGCACCTGTTGGTAGCAAGTGTGCATAAAAGAAGCTTCTGAATCCAAACTACATAATTGTTTTTGCCATGCGATGCTATTACTGCAAATTTCCCTTACAGTCTCATATCTTATTTATTTAGAAATAGTACCCCCTTAACTTTTTTCCTCATTATTTTTCCTTTAATTTTTAACACATTTCAGAAGTAATATTAAAAGCTTCAAAAAGATGAACACGTCTACAGTCCTTGATGCATGTATTTTAAAATTCTCCTTCAATATAGTTTCATATAGTTTTATATGTGCCAATGAGGTTAGGTGGTTCTTCTGTTCCCTTACTCTGACTGACAAATAACTTACGTCTGCATGGCTTTTCCCATTATAAGATCTTTATTTTAGTACAAGGGACACTTATCATGGGCAGTCATAAGTAGCGACTGTTCATTGTTATCTCAAAGGTACCCATTGTTCCTTTGCTGAATCCTATTATATAATTTAACTCATTTGAGTCATAATCAAAACAACATTTCTTCAACTCACTTAACATTGCATATATTTGAAAAGAACTTGAATCACATGGAGTCACGCTGATAATGCTGTTTCCCTTATGCTGATTAGCTTGAAGATTGAGACTTCACAGGTAGCAGGAATGGTGCTGGGTGCTAGAGTTTCCATATTACACACAACCACTGATCTGATCTGAGGTTTTTTCTTTCTTTCTTTCCTTTTTTTGGATGTACAGGGTATACAGGGTCTCACTGCGTAGATCAGACTCGTAGTTATCCTCCTGTTTACAATCTCCTAAAAGCTGAGATTACAGGAGTGCGCAACCATGGCCAGTCTCAATCGCCATCTCAGTGCACCCCGGGGGGCGGGGCCGGCACGGCAGACCTGGGGATCGAACTCCCAACACCTGCATCTGCCTAAGCAGGCACTTTAATCCACTGAGCTATTTGGTCCACCCTCCTGATCTGAGTTTAGAGCTGTCCATCAACTACCTCTAGAATCAGTGCTGACAATTACCAGAATAAACATAATTATATTTTAGAGAATCCCCCAAAAGTCTTGAGTCTTCACTCTTTATACTACTGTCACACTGATCCACATATCTCTTAAAAACATTGTCCTTGAAATCTTAAAGTGCCTAATTGTCATGGAACCTTTTGTTGTATTGATTGTCATAACTTCTAAATAAAATTATTTTTTCCTTCTTAGGGCCAGCCAAATAGCTTCAAGGGATTAAAGCGTCTGCAAGCAGGTGCAGGGGCCGGGCTGCTGTGCAGGCCCAGGCTCCACGGCGCACTGAGATGGCAATTGAGATTGGGCGTGGTGGTGCGCGCCTGTAATCCAGTTCTTGGGAGACTATAAACAGGCAGATCACTATGCATCTGATCTAGTAGTGAGACCCTGAACACCCTGTAGACCCTTCTCTAAAATTAAATATATATATATATAAATATATATATATATATATATATATATATGGTTTTTCCCCCTTCTATAAAAAACAGATCACTTTAGCACATCTCCTCAGTTTTAGGTTTCTCAATATATACACTCTGCATTTGGATTAGCACCAGCCTAGTTTCTTGTTTTGCCCGAGAGTGAGAGACTGGCAGATGGTCCTCATATTTTTCCTGGATGGGTGGAGGGATAGAGGGTCTTGAGGATATTTTAACTTAGGAGGTCTAGCTTTTCTATGCTTTCTAAGTAATTCAGAAGCATGAGGATTAGAATTACAATAACTTCAAGACTGCTATGGAAGCTATCGCTGAATGAAACTTTCGCATGAGTTGCATGAAGACATTATCTATCAATTTAGCAAATATTTTGTTGAGCGCTGGTATACTCCCCAACCTGCAATCATCAATACATCTGCTCCACCTGCTTAGATTGCTAAGCAGTTATTTTATTACAGAATGTCTTTCGGGTATTAAATCTAAACACAAACTTATTTATAATCACTTAATAAGCTCTTTCATTCATACTACCATGATGTATACTTTGTCATAGCTCCTAAGTTCCTAAGACAATGGAAAAGTTGGACTAAATGTAGTTCTTTTTTAAATTAGCATATGCTCATCTTCTGACAAAGTATTTAGTACAGGACCGAACAAAGCCTTTAGTATAAGGCACATTAAAAACATTTAATAATTATTGGATTCTTTTAATATTATTAAGCTATCAAATATTGGTTATCTAGCAATGTCTTATAATTAAATGTTAAAATTTTAAAGTACTTTCATCTAATAAAAATAATAAAATGTTTCATTTGCAGTGCTTTTCCTCAAATTTTAGTGTTCAGTGGAATAAAGCATATTTTACAATTGCCTCCAAACTAGAAAAGGACAGCAAGTCAATAACTATGCCTTTGGTGAAAAGAACATTGGAATTAAATTCTGATTAAAACTCATCTACTGTGTTCTCAAAGTTGAACAAAAGCTCTGTTCTGTGACCTCTGAAAGATGATTGAAAGCCCTTATATTTGGAAAGAGATTTTTTGGTAATTTATAACATTAATATTCCGTGCTAATGCTGAAAACGATTCTTTCAATATCCGAAATGAAACTTACTGATTTCTCACAATGCTTACAATACATGTTTACCTATTTGAGATCATTCCAAGTTCTCCATGTTCTCTTTTAAGTCATAAAAATGATTAAGCATCTCATTTATTTGATTGGGGGCAATACTGTTGTATTATTTTGCCAATGGCAACAGTTATAGAATTTTGAAACTAATGAAATTCATTACATTATTGATATGATTAGGGAAAGCTAAAAGTCCATTTGAACTGAAATACATATTGTATATTTTTTATGGAAAGTATAGAAATTAGGATGTAAATGATGAAAGGAGGTAGTTCAAAATAACAAAATTGTAATAACAGCTAATACATTTAACATCTTAAAAGCTCAGAAGATACAGGACCGTTTTTGACATTAAATTTAAAAAACTAAGCTGGAGCTGAAAGGGAAAAACTGCATAGCAAATTGAAAATGCTATCCTGACTTACCATAAACACAAAGGACAGTCTTGATAAGAACGACACTCAATTTATTTGTGAATGGACAAAGCAATTAAGTAGTGAAATGATAAGAAAGAATGCAGAATGGTAGTTGCCATAGGATAGAAACCTCTCTTACTCATCAGAATGTCCCTGGTCCCCTGTGTGGAGTGGGTGCTCAAAGCCCATTTCTAGAGAAACCAGCAGGAGTTGGACAGCCTGTGAGCTCTAGGTAAATGAACCCACTGTTCATCACTGTTTGAGAAAATATCCTCCCTTCTTGTTGTTCATTCACTCTTCCTTCTGTTTCTCTTCATCCAGTTTCTTTCTTGCTCATTACTTACTATCAAAAGTGGCTCGGATACTTCTATTGAGAACTTTGTCTAATGGACCCCAACAGGAATGATTTCACTGCAGTCAATGGACATGCCTTAGGCATTCTATCCTCTGAGGGGAAGCTCTTCTCTTATTTTCTGTCCCTTTATCTTCCTGCTCTTCTCTTTATTTGATGTATAAAATAGCAGCACTAATTGCAGGCACATGAGGTATGATGCCCTGATGAGGCAATTTTTTTTAGGAAGATTGAATTATGCTACATACATCATTTATAGGATACAAGTTAGGTATTCATATAGACAAACTACATGAGTGCCTATGTTTTTGTTTTCTTGTATCTTTTCACATAATTACACAAAATGCTTCCTTGAACAATTACTTTTATAAAATTAGTATAGAATTTCATGTACTAAGAATATCATTCAATATAACTATATGCAAGATAAAGATATAGTGAATACAGTTCAGTTTAGAGGAATATAGTTTTGCCGAGTTAATAAAATTGTCATGTAAGCATTACCCTTTCCCTGTGGTTTACTCTGAATATTTTTAGATTCAGTGTATATATGCACATTTTTGTTTATTTTATATTTTGAAGGGTCACATGATAGCTTCCTGTGATGCCTGTGGAGTTATAAAGCTGTGGGACTTTCGGAAGCTTTTACCTGTTGTGTCCATTGATGTAGGCCCTAGCCCTGGCAATGAGGTGAACTTTGATTCATCAGGTAGGATTCTTTCAGTTTAAATTTTGTAACCAAGCTAACAGCATCTATATTTATTGTGAAAATTTTAAGGAAAAACTTTGTATTTCCTTAAATTTGGGGGATATTTTTCCTATAAAAATTTTGGTTCTTAATATTATATTAACATATATTACAGTATATTCATCATACTAAGTATATGTCACGTCATCAAAGAATTATATATTCATTATATTCATAAAGAATGAAATAATAACATAGATAATTGTGTACATATATACATGAATGTATATATATTCATATATATTATAGGTTTGCTAGTACTGTCTTTTAAGCCCTTCAGGACACATTCCTTAGAATCATGATCCAAGGTAAGTAAACAGGATTTTAAGAGAAAAAGTAACTGAACATAGAGAGAAAATGAGTTTTGTAAAAATGAACTTGAAACATTTCTAATGATATGTTTGTGGTTATCACAACTTAAGTTATTCCATGATTTTAGATTTCATAATTAATTTTAAATACGTATACATGTTCTTGTTGCAATTATGTTCTATATTCCACAGTATTATTATTTGTGTTTAACATGTTTCTGCAGTGAAATAAATATTATAAATCAGATAAAATATTTTGTCTTATTTTATCCTTACTGATCATGGATTATATATAGAACAATTGCTGTTAAGAACCACAATAATTCCAAGTGATAACATAGAAGATTAAAATACAGTTTTACCTACATCTTTAATGATAATTTTTGCTAACTGTAGAATAAAATGTTTATCTTCCCTTTGCTTGTGTAGTGCTTTCTTAAATTTTGAGAACTTTAAGAGAGATACAGGTGGGAGATTAATGTTATAAATAAAATAAAAACCATACTTTTAGATGAATAATTAAGATAATACATTAAAGAAATCAAAACATTTTCTTTATGGAAAGAAATCTATATTAATTCTGTGAACCAAAAACTATAAAATATATCAGGAGTAATCCTAAGCCATGATATTTGCTGTGTCTTTCTTAGGATGAGTTGTATAACATTGACATCATATATTAGAAATTTAGAAAATGGTACAATTTTAAGTTAAGTTTCATTATAGATTGGTGTGTGAAACATACTAAAAACAATGGCCCATTTTAAGATGGTTTTATTAATGCTCTGGGCATTAACACATTAATGATATAAAAAAATTTTAAAGCCAAATACAGTGCTTGTGAATACTGATTCTTTCACGTCGTCTTTCCCTTTGGCATTAACATGGTCTGTCTTCTGTTTCAGTGTTTATTGGAAGGCAATGAGTATATCAGGGGACAGCTATGGCTTAGTATTTATGTCCTATAGGAGTAAAGAATAAAAGAACCAACTACAAGAATTACGTCTTAATTTTATTGTGCACGTTTGCAGTGTATGCTGACATGCTGATTACAGTCATTGTCGGGAGTGGTGGAGAGATAAACAGAGAGAAAGAATTTTTTTGTTTATTTTGGTAGTGGGGACCAAACTCAGCACCTGGCTCTTAAGCCACTGAGCTGTCTCCCCAACTGCACATCTTAACCTTTCACATCCTTTCCCACCAATCTTCCCAATTCTTCCCTTCCTACCATTTCTTGGTCCTCTTCCCATGTACAGAACACCTATTTCTCTGTTTCCTTATATCTGTCTTTCATTTTACTCTTTTTCTTAAAAAAAAAGTTTGGGCTTTTCATTTAAGAGGAACCATGTCATGTTAGAGATAATGCAGCTGATTTATTTCACTTAACATTATAGTCTCAAGATACATCTAGTTTTCTATCAATGACTTAAGTTTTTCCTTCCTTGTGGTATTGTAAGGGTCTATTGTATACAAAAACTACATTTTGCTTATCCATGCATCTACTGATGGACATATAGGCTGTGTCCAAGATTTAGGTATGTTGTGCTATTTTAAACACGAGCATGCACAATTGACTGTAATGATGTGTTGAACACTTACGAGAAAATATCTAGGAGGAGAGTAGATGCATGAGGAGAAATTGCTACTTCTAGTTTTAGAAGTAGAATGCAATAAACCATTGACTATGGAGGGTTTTAGAGAACCCTTCATAATGACTTCCACAGTGGACATACCAGTTTATATTCCTGCCAGTGATAAAAGTGTTCTTCCTTCCCTACAGCCTCTGTAGCATCTGTTGTTATTTGATTTGTTGATGATAGCCAATTTTTCTACAGAAATAATCTGAGATAAAATAAGTAAAAATCATGAAGGCATGGGTGCAGGCAAGAACTTTCTAAATAAAAGCCCAGTAGCAATTTTTTGCCTCTTTGATCACTTTTAGCTTGAAGTTCACAAGAAAATTGCTACCTTTGCTTCCTTTCAGGGTTCTGGTGTGTGGACTACTATTTTACAACATTTTTGTCTTGGAATTGGGGAAGTTGACTCTTATATGCAATAAACCATTTACTATTTATTACTAACCTGCCCATCTGTGTCTTTTAATTGGGAAGTTGAGGCTATTTGCTCTGAGAGTTATCACTGAAAATTGATCTATTCCTATCGTTAGGATTTTTCTCTGTTACTGACTTCTTTATTTTCTTCAGTTTGTGTAACTATTCACTTTTCTGGATGTATTCAGACCATATCACTTTTGGGGCTCCATTGTTTGATTGATTAACTTGAATTGGCCTTAGCTTAGTCTTCTTAGCCACCTAACAGCTGTTGAATAAATGTTTCTTCTTGCTTTATTATTTCTAAGATTTCTCTGAGTATTCATCAGGTGATTCTATTTTTTCCCAATTTCTGAAATCTTTTGTTCACATTATTCATTTCTGTTGTTCATGTATTCATTAGAATTCTTTATTTCTGGCATTTCTGTTTGGTATGTTTTCATGGAGTTTATTTATTTGGGAAATTTGTTATTCATGATTTGAATAGTTTGGGTCATCTCTTTAAATATTTTACTTGATTCTTTCGTAGCCAGGTTGGTCTGATGGCTAGTTTCACAAATGTTGGAGTTACATCATCTTTGACCTCTGAGTTTCTCTGCTTTCTCTCTAATAATGTCAAGTAACCCAGCTATTTGGTGTTTGATCTCTTCTCCATTGATGCCTCCTGGATCTGCTTTGAGAGACATGAAGGAAGTGAGAAGCATTCTTTGGTTTGTTTTTCATGTTTTTCATGTTTCCTCATTTAATTTTGGGTGATGCAAGTGTGGTGTATTTTGCTCATGTGTTCCCCATCAACTTCTTCCAGAATTCTCACACTTTGTTGCTTCCTTCACTGCCTGGCAGATGCTGCAGCTGTCTCTTTGGCTCCTTCGCATCGGCCTTCCTTCATAGTGCTGTATACAGTCTGAAGACCTCCGGCCCAGGTGTCAGCCACTATCTCTCTGCCCACAGACCTCTGTCTCAGCCCTGCCTTTAAAACCTAGTGCTATCCTCAGGCATAGCAGAAGGTCCACCTAGCTTGCACAGGGCAGTGGCAGGGCTTCACACCAGCTTGGGACTTTCCATTCTCTGGAGAAATAAGAGGAAATGGATGCCTCTGCTCAATCCCCTTTTGACTTGGGTGCTATTTCTGTCTCTAATCTCACTGAAATCCCTTGCTCTCTCTTCTATATCCATGTCACAGACCCAGATTTCCTGCCTTCTGAAAGCACATGCTAGGAAGTGCTTATCCTGCCCCTGTTGAAAGCATATTGGAAGAATATCAAATTTTGATAGCATATTGAAGATCCTATTTGCATAGCACTCTTTTCGTATGTAAGGGGAGCAGACAACTATTTTTGTCTGTATTGAGCAATATTTCTCTTTCTCCAAAGCTGCACAGTTCATAGGCCCTGTGACTCTATTGTTCACAGGACACTAGTGTATAAGACACTGGTGTATGACACTATCCTGTCCCATTCTCCTGCTTTCCCTTGCTTGCATGCATCTCACTTACTGTGCTCAGAGGGAGGTTAGAGTGATTGGAAAGCCCTGCGGTTGGCTAGCCCTTAATTGGAGGGCCCACTCCCTCCCCCTGTCCAAGCCTCTCCCGGATGGCACTGCACTGGGAGTGGAGTGTGGTACATGTCCCCTTAATACTGCATTTTGTTCCAGGTGGATGTTATTTTCATTTGTCTTCCCTTATCAGACTTTATACTTTGCTCCTGACAACAGGGTACCTGCTTTTCTCCACTGCTGACCACAGACATTCACCCTTGCTGTCGCCTCATAGGTGCCTTCTTCTCTCCTCTGGATGTATTTTCAGAGGTGCTTAAAGTCATATGATTTAAAGTTAATCAGTTTAATTATTTTATCCATGTATAAAACTAATACTTGAAGCAAATGATGTTCCAGATATGAAATAATCAATTATAATTTCATTTTTTTACTGTGGATGCTTATTAATATTTCCATTTATAGTTTCTGACATTTAAGGAAAGCTACTTGAGTATTATAGCTCAGAAAATTTAATTTGATTTTCATAAACATTTTTTTCTAAATCTCTTCTTAGTATCTTGAGTGAGATTTACATATTATATCTTTGAATTCTGAATTTTGAAATTTTAAAACTTTGGGCTATAATTTAATCCTCCCTACAACTGGGACCTTTTTAATGCAAATACTTCACAAGATAGGGAATGTAATTTCAACTTGACTGTATAATCACTTTGACCATTTCTTTAAGAAATACCTAATTAATTTCGATTCTATATATTTGAAAAATTACTTTGATAAATCTCTTCTCTTTGAATAATTAGAAAACTATACTTCAGTACTTACCATTAATGACTTTTTATTTATAAAATTTAAAATGTCAATGACTATGAAACTAGGGAGAACAAATAAAAGTTCTGATGAGCATCTAGGGAAGAAGTAAAATTCACAAGGTACTAGAAATAATCCTTTCAAAAGAGTAACTCTGGAGCCAAGTAAAATTGAAATAAGAGAAGGAATACATGTATCTCTTCTAATTCAGGAAAAAAATATTTAAAAGAGAAGTTTAACTGAATTATATCATACAAATATCTGGAATATGAAGATAAAGACAAATCTGAATTATTAAGCTGAAAATATATATTTATATGAATATACAATTTTTGTATTCCTAGTGGCAAACCAATGCAAGCCTATATTATGTAATCTTTTTTTAAGTGAGAGTACAGTGATACTGCTGACAATATCGAGAGTTCATATTAAGTTATGCCAACTCATATTTCCTGGTCAAAATTCCGTGCCAGAACTGAAGTGTATAGTTAGATACATACCCAAGGCACTGTTTGTTACAAATTTATTAGTGTGAGTCTAGGATCTGGTCATCTGTCTCAGATGTGCTTTTGTACCTGAGGAGAAATCATTGAAATCAAATATGCAATGTTGGCATAATCTTTATTATAAGAGAATGAGATTGTGTAGATAGCGTCCTGTCTAAGGCAGCTCATTGAAAGAATGTGAATAATTTCTAGGTAGTCTAAGTGATCTCCTAGAAATAAAAATTTTGATTATATTTCATATCTCTCAATTAGTTTAACTGAAGAATAGGCTGAGGTACTCTGCTTTATAAGAATGTTTCCACTTTTATACAATGATTTTTTTTTTTTTCCGGAACTGGGGATTGAACTCAGGCCCTTGTGCTTGCCAGGGAAGCACTTATTCCACTGAGCCATCTCCCCGGCCCCACAATGATCTATTTTTACAAATAAGGGATTTTTCTGTCATAAGAAATCTAATACAGTATGGAAATTAAAGTGGCGGTCATTAAAGCTTGAAATTGTTGTTCATCACTTTTCCTTTAGAATTTTCATGTATAATAAAATTGCCTTATTATTCATTAAAATAATAAAAAAAATTTGTTTTGGCATTTTTTGAAATAAATTAAAAATGTGTGTGAGGGGTGACACTGGGGAATGAACCCAGGGATTTAAAGATTGGCATCCCATTGTATTAACTTTTTTTTTTTTTTTTTTTTTTTTGAGTTAGGATCTCACTAACTCAAAAGGGGCCCAAATTCAGATGCAAATACCTGAATTTGCATCCTCCTACCTCAGCCTACATATTCTGAGATTATGGGCTAATGAATAGTATTTTACCTGTTTTAAAATTAAGATTCCTAAAGCCCTATCCTTTATAACTTTGGGGAAAATATTTGAAAACCAGAGTTGTAGAAAAGGAATGCAGACTATAATTCAGACCCTTGTGTTTAATCATGTCTTTAGCACCTTTTAGACTGTCGGGAAATTATTTAATCTCCCTGATCTAACTTTCCTCATAGAGATAATGGAGGAGATAATTGTCTTGAAGTGTTTAATGTGGATTCGAAGGGATAATGGTACCTTGCAAGCAAGAGCTCTCAGCATAGTAATTGACTGAGCTTTATCCTAGGGCTGGAAAGGTTCTGAAAGGTTGTGTCATTCATTTCAGGAATGAGAAAAGTGAGTGAATCCATCAGTGTGCAAGTAAGAACGCGTGCCACTCTGGGAGGGTTCTGGTGACAGAGTAGAGAGCAGTGAATAAGTATTGAAAAGAAACAAAGGCCCAAAGCTCATTCTCACGTAGTAGTAAAAAATAACTGAAATGGTTAACTAAAGTATGACCTATGTATGAAAGCTTAAAATGAAAGTATTTGATGATGCATGAGTCATCATCCTGGATTTAGCACTCCGTAGTTCTGTTAGACACTTGGATATTTGAAAGAGGATTTGTGACTGGGATAGCATTATTTACATATGTTTCATTGGAAAACACATTGCTCGTGACACATACAGATGATCTGTTTATAGATATGTACATTTATTAGTAGATCTTTATAACTCTATATTTTTTAAAAGAATGTTTTCCTGTGTTTCTTTTTCACTGGAAAGAGAGTGTCCCGGTAATATAAAGCAACAAATTTTGGTGGGTATTCACTATCTTAATAATGACCCTCACTTGGCATACTCACAGTGCCATATATTTTGCCATTCAAAAACTTAATGCTATTTTAGAAAAATGCTAAATGGAAGTGCACAGTGAAAGTAATAAAAATGAACTGTAAGAATTTATACATACATTTTCCAATGTCTCATTTCATTATGTTTATGCAGTTTAGAAATATTTTCCATCTTTCATAAAATGCAATTCCAGTACATTTATAAAGAAGTCACATCCCTAAAAATACTAGAGGCCGAAATCTGAGCCAGATGGAGACTTTTCGGTAGAAAAGCTTACCAGTATCAGATCATTAAAATGGGTGAAGTTCCCCACCATTTGGAGGAAATCCTAGATACTTTCCATAGGCAGAACTACAGTAGAAATGCTAACATGGGAAGTAGAGAACTGACTCGATCGAAAAACAGTGCACTTGCTTTTCATGTAAAAGTCAGGTTGTGGTTTATTCCTTGAGAGAGAAGCAGTGAGGTGGAATGGTGGGAATGCTTTCAGAAATTAGAAGTCCTGGTTTGAATTTTGTCTTCACTACATAGAGTGAAGAGATAGATTTTTGGTGAAATTTCTAACATTTCTGAGCTTCTGTTTCCTTGTATCTAATAGAGTAAAAACTTATGGAGCATTTCACTGGCAAGTACAAGGGCCTGAGTTCATTCCTTGGTTCTGCAAAATAAATAAATACATAAACTTATGGGGATTAATCTGTTCAAAGGAAAGAAAAAAACCTGGAATGAAGAATTGGACAAGAAGTGGGGGAAAAGATGTATTTATGAATGGATGAGGGATGGCATGTATACTTGTACTCTTGGTTTCTGCTAATCTACAGAGGAGGGGAGTTAATGATTACGTTTTTTTCTTGTCCTTTTTAATTTCTTGTATACTTCTTCTTTTTTTTAATTTTAGGACAGGGTCTACAGGGTCTCACTGCATAGATCAGACTTGTAGTGATTCTCCTGTTTATAGCCTCCTAAGTGCTGGGATTTCAGGCATGGGCTATCACACCCAGTCTTAATTGGGTGAGGCCAGCACAGCAGGCTTGGGGGATTGAGTATCTTTTTTCTTTTAACCAATTTTTCATGCTTATATCTGGTAATCTGAACAACTAATTTAAATACAACATTATACAATACAGCAACCATTGTCAAATTCCTATTGCTTTGTTGGTGAAGTTCTGTATCATTTCTAATGTATTTTTTATTTTGTTTTGTTTTGTTTTAGTATCTTATAAAAATAAATAAATAAATAAAAAGAAATGAAGTGCCAGCTATGATGGAATATAGGGACCAACCACATTTACTCTTCACCTATAACAATTGAATATATATCAAAAAAGACAAGTTTGTGAAATTTCTAGTTTTCAAATGCTCAATGTTGTATACTTAAAAAAAATCAGAAGAAGTAGCAAGAGGGCAAGTCAAGCCCCAGAACTGCCCTCCTGATCACTGCATGGAGAAAGTTTCTAGGCCTTAGGTAAGGACCAGCATAACATAGGGTATGTTGGTCAGAGGAGCCAAAGTAGGAAAAGCAGCTTCAGTTTTCAGGGTGGAAATCAGGACAAGTGACAGGAACATGAGAGAGCCATGGAAACTTGTGCTCCAGTTGCATAAGGACCAGCACAGGGCAGCTTGAGACCAGGAAAAGGTCTGAAGAGTTACAGAAAGAAAAGCCCTACAGGTCCCAAGACCTAGTACATTGTATTCCCACCTACTACAGTTAGCAAAGGCTACTACTGCCCAGACCCACAGCCTCTTTTCATGTATGAAGTTTCATTAGAACACAGCTTTCCCCATTCATTTTTATATTGCCTAAGTTTGTCTTTGTACCACAGCAGCACAGAATTTGTATAGTCCACAAAGCCTAACATCCTGGAACAACATGCTTGATGTATTCAACTTAAAGGAGGAAAGATTGATTTTGGATCATAATGGCAGAGATTTTAGTCTGTGATTGGATTGCATTAAGGCTTAAACATCATGTTGGAGAAGCATGACAGAGGAAAGATCCTGTCTCCATGGTAGGCAGGAAGTAGAGAGAAAGAGAAAGTATCAAGGAGAAAGGGATAGTGCCTAAAGTCATGAAGATAAGACCTACTCCCTGCAAGTACACTCCATGTCCTAAATTTCCATTTCCTCTAGATAATATGATATCATTAATGGATCAATTCACTGATGGAGTTAGAGCCCTCTTAATATGACCTTCCAAAATCCCCACTCATAAATGAACATATGTGACTTTGTGGGGGGGGGCTTTTAAATTGAAAACAAAGTACTGCATCTTCATAGAAACATTGCTAAAACAACAGTACATGGAAAGGATTGTGTCTGGAGTGAAGCAACATCTGCCTCTACCTCTTCACTAGTGTGCTTTGAACCATGTGAATTGGCTTGTGTACTGATGTACTTAACCATGTGTACAACACAATGAGAATTTTAATTCTTGTTCACTTTTACAACGTGGAAACAAAGACACCAAAAAGATATTAAAATCTCATGTCATGTAGCTGGTGAAAATGTGAATTGAAATTAAAAGCTAGGGAGTCTAAATTCTGAAAAAGTTTGATATTATTCTGATTTTTATGGGAATGATTATATCTCTTAGTAGAATCATTCATTTATTATATCTATTAAAATAGTCCCATTAATTAACAGTTTGATATGTTGTACTAACAGTTAAGTAATAGACTCATACTGTTGACCTTAGCTGCTAGTTAGTTGTATTTAGAAGAACAGAGAAAAAGAAGAGGTCTCTGTCCTATTATCACCCAGGTTTCTAGTGTGTCTTATGGACAAGGCTCAAGCTAAGTACCTGTATGTTCCACCTCAGAGCTGGAATGCTGCTCTCATAGTACATAAATTCCTGTATACATGTTCAGGGCTGACTCTTGCCAGCAATTGCAGGGGACTTCATTCTTCTTTAAGGCCTGGCTTGATTAAAAATGGAAATAAAACTCTTAGAAAGAAAAAAATGCAAGCAATTTTTTTTTTTAAATTTCTAAAGCTTTGGAGAATCAAACCTGTTTTACCACATGAACTTCTTGGGACAGAGAGCCTCAAGGAAAGGTAAATCAGAAGAGAGAAAAAGTGACCAGATGCCCAGCTCAAATATTTTCTAGTCCCAATATTTAATTTCATGTTGAAGTGGTCCTTTGGTGTATGTAGGTCCATTTTCTTCTTAAACAGAATTAGGGTCACTCTCATACCGGAGAATGGAGTGGAAAGAACTGAAGAAAATCCAACCAGTTAGCCTTTTGAGATACAAATTTATGAATAATACCTGGAATGAGACCTACTGTGCTCTAGAAACTAAACTGACTTTTACAACTCTCATAGCACTATGAGTTGGGTTTTGTCTCTTTCATTTTAAAGAGACTTCAGAACTTTAACTCTATATTTATATTAATACATTTGTATTATGATTCTGTAAAAACTCAAATTGTATTTCACTTAATTAGTGTAAATTAGGAACAATAATACAATGGACAAGTTTTATGCTTTCTCTATGAAATTGACTATTTTTTCACTTTGAGTTTGTCTTATTATCCCCTGGTCTAGAAACAGTGTAATTTTCCTTCAGCAAAAATGGAAAAATAGCATACAAATAATAATGGGATACAATGAAAATTTTATTTATAGGTATATTAACAAAAGATATATTAATTCAGGGACAATACCCATAGTAGCAGAGGACATTAAGGTGGCAAGGCCATGAGTCTGTTATGGCAAATCTAGTGTCTTTTCTGATTGGTCCATGACTAAATAGTTGGACTGGCATATCAACAGTGGACCATGAATCCTCACAACTGACATGCACTCAAGTTGCACAATTTCTGATTGAGTAATACAAGTAAAAGATCTGACTTCTACAAAATATAATAGAATTTATACAGGTAACTCGGTTTTGTTTTTTTCAGAAATATTTGAAATGCTATATATTTAATCTGATGATGACATTACTGCACAAACCACAAAGCTTGTATCTTAGAATTGTCTTCATTGTCATAGCATAAAGCTTTAGATGCCAAATAGCTACAAATTTTTTCCCCTCGATGTGGATTGAATTTGTAGAAATATCTTGAGGTTACTTGGATCTCATATGTCAGAAAAGGACATATGAGTCAAGCGTGCATTGAGTTCTAAAGAATAAAATTATCTGTCTTTGATTTATAACATGAAATTGAACAAAATATCTAACTTCACTTTACCTCAGCTTTATCTATCATCTGTAAAATGAAAAGTTTGAATTCAGTGATTTAATCAATCGGGTTTACAGCCTGGCTTTTAAACAATTTTTATTGTATTTTCCTAATGTATTTGGTGTAACAAAAGACATGGTATCCTGCCACAAAAATAATATTTAAAAAGTAGTTAAGATGTAAAAATGAAACATCAAAATCTAATTAAAATATTCCACTCCTTATTGATTCAGAAAAGTAGAATGTGGAACAAAAGTAAAGATTATTTAAAAATTGAGCCTCATATTAAATAGCAGCTGGGTTACTCAGAAGATTAACTGTTATTCTTGCATATCTAGCAACACACGCAGTCTCTGTATCAACAGGATTTGGGTGAGAAAATTAATAAATTTTCAAATTAATGTCTGTATGAGATATTAAGAATCTGACCTGTAATTTTTAACTCACAACAGAAAATAGCATAACATCCTTACAGATCACAGTACTATGCAGAGTGCTATTAGTTCTCCTGTGTGGTTTCACTACATAGATGCCTAATTGTAACATTATAGGGAAAGATAGGCAAAAAGTGCCAGAGATATGTTCATGTACGAATAATTCATCTCCTTGGGAGTTCTTTACAAAGCTGATACATAGAATTATATGCAAACAATTTATATATAGCACATACTAAAATAATGACACACCTAAATTAGTGTTTTCAGATTTAGTGAAGATTTATGTGGTGTTTGAATAGGAAATATTTATTTTAGTGGCATCTACACTAGTTACATGCATATAAACCATTAATGGGGAAGTGCCAAATTGTTTTTCAATATTCTTACATAAGAATTTAAAAATATTTCTGTCTGTGGAGCAAATGTGAAAAATTAGTTGCATGACTAGCCATATCTTAATATCCTCTGGGAAATAAAACATTCCAATTAATATGATCAGCTATACTGGTATGCTCACATATATAGGGAAATTTCAAGTGTATGCTAGCATAGGTTATTTTGAAAAATGGCAAATGACAATTCTGCCCATATCTTAATGAATAAAAGCGAATTTATAAAAGAAATAAGTCCTAATCAGGCCTTTGAATTTTTCCAAAGGGTAAACAGTTTGCAAATTGAAGAAGTATACATTGTTTTAATCTAATAGCATATAGTTTTTATTAGATTAAAAAGAAATAGTTAAAATTTACAGTGCATGCATACTATATGGCCCAAAGTCAAGTGGCCCAAGAATTCCTCTTCCATCTGTGTATGCAAAATTGAATAGATAATCACCTCTAATCTGCCAGGCTGATACTTTTTAACAGGATAATCCTTTAAGGGAAGTATCAGTTCAACAGAGAAGCAAATCCACCCAGAACAAATAGCAAGTCCTCTTGGAGATGAAGCCTGCACAGTTGGCACTTGTGATAACCTGCAGTTATATTTATCTAAAATTGAATTTCAAGCAATATTCAAATACTATTTGTTCAATCTGATTGAGCTGTGAAGTATCGCTTCTCACTTCTGATATAAAAGGAATATAAATGAAAATGGTTTGAAATCATCAAGCAGGATCTCCTACTACGAGTGCTATCTACCACCAACCAACAGAAAGAAAATTGAAAATAGTGTATTATTATTTTGAAAATCAACAATTGGTATATAGTTTGAAATAATGAGGTTGATAAACCTGTAGGAATCATAATACACACAATGGACTGTGCCTTTTATCCAATAATTTTATCATCCCTTCCCAATTTTTAGCTGCATAAGGGTAGAAAATATGTTAATTCAGTTGAAAACTATTTAATATGGACCTAATATGTTTCAAAGACTGTCCTAAATTCTGAAATTCAGTCATAAACAGATAGGGAAGATGCTGGTTACAGAGAAAACTGAATTTGCAGGTAATAATTGGGAGTATTGCAAAGTAGCTTACATTGTTCCTCTTATAAAATGCTGTATGTGTCATTCCAGTGTTCTTTGTAAAGAAAACTGCTGAAAACAGGAGGATCACTACATTCCAAGTTGTGTAGTGAGAGCACTTCTTAGAAGACCCTTGTAGCCATCCATTCACGTTCTATGGCCGACATTTAACTTATAGACTCAGGGATCAGTTTGTTTTGTTTGTTCCCGTTTTCTTCACAATATCCTTTGCCTTTCACAATATCCTATCTGTTCCTATATTCATATCGAATGGAAGATCCTTTAATATCACCCAGATTCAGCTGTGACAGTGAGTGAGTCTGGCTCTTTTCCTTCTACTTCTTGCGTGACTCTCCGCATGAATTCCTTCCTTTCTCTCTTCTCTGCTCTCCTCCTTCTTCCTTAGGGGCACAGGCCTCAGTTGTTCGTACTTCTCAGCAGACAGACAAGTACCATCAGATTTCGTTACTTTCCACTTTACATATCCCATGCTCACACCCACAGCCCGCCACATTCTGTAGGAGTTTGTGACTATCTTTGATGTCATTTTAAAATATATCCAAGGGTCTTTAAAGAATATTATTGATACAATTAATTTACATATAGAGTTATGTAACTAAGGTTTCTAAAAGCTCTATTTAACCATAGGCGCCATTAAAATTTTGCTTTTTTATTCTATGTTATGTTTTACCTGTATTAATATATGACATAAATTTTGTCAATTCTATCCACTGGCTAGTACTCCAATTCATTCATCTTTCTGCTTTCTTTGTCTATAGTATCAGTGATACACATTCAAGTTCCTGCTAAACCCCTGAGACTCTGAGGTGTTCTGTGCTGAACATCCTCATAAATATATCTTTACTGGGTTTCTGTGAGAATTTCTCTGCTACAACCAAGGGTAAAATAGCCATGTCCAGCCAAGGGGGAACATCATTAAATTTTTGTAAATTCTACCAGTTTGCCTTTTAAAATTATGACTCTTGAGCTATTTTATAATCTAGGACATCTGATTGCCAACATTTGGTAATGTTACAGGCTAAACCTTCCCCATTATTAGGGCCGACCAGATACTCAGTGGATTAAAGCACCTGTTTAGGTGGATGCAGGGACCAGGGTTCAATTCCCAGCCTGGCATGCCATACCAGACTTGCCCCTGGAATGTGCTGAGATGGTGATTGTGACTGGGTGTGCTGGCAAGTGCTTGTAATTTCAGTGCGTGGGAGGCTGAAAACAGGAGGATCACTACAAGTCCAAGCTGTGAGTGAGACCTTATACCCTGTACTAACTACATAAAAAATAATTAAAATTAAATTTAAACCCCCCCATGAAATTGATATGTGTAAACTGTAAACACAATGCTACTATATTTGGAGACAGCACTTTTAGGAAAGCAATTTAGGAGCTAATGAAGTCATAAGAGTGGGATTTTAATCTAACTGAATTGGTGGCTTTATAGAGGCCTTCTAGACTATTCAACTACATGAGATATAATAAGTTTCTGTTGTTCAAGTGATGCAAATCCATAGTATTTTGACGCAGCAGTCTGACCAAACTAAAACAGGTAGCACTTGAGTTTCTAAATCTGGCAGTACAGTGAATATGGTGAACTTACACTTTCCTTACTAATAGTGATATTGGACATATTCTTCATCTACTTGTCTGGATTTCAGGATTCCTCTTCTGTGAATTTCCTTTGCCTAATATAGTTTTTGGATTTCCTTTCTCTTGGGACTTATTGATTTTGCAATAATCACCTATGTATTAATCTAGAGTTGGTTGTACATATTGTAGACTTCTTTCAAATAATTGCCTATTCACTCATTTCTTCTATGGTGCCTTTTATTAAACTAAAAAGTAAAATTGTTTTTCTATGACACATCATGGGGATTAGGAACCACAATCAAACACATAATTCATTTATGTTTTCTTTGTACCTTTCCATAGCCTGAAAGTAAATTTATACAATGATTTTTATAATTCATGCATGGAAGTATATTTTATCCTGTAAAATTTTCTACTTATGAAGTCAAGTTGGCATTCAATTTTTTTCAGATTTTGAATAATTTTAAATTTACTCTTTTGAATTTTAGAATTAGTGACATGTCTATCCTCATTCTGATTGTATTTATATAAAATATACAATATCTTATCAGATATAGTTTTAACTATACAATGTCTGAAGATTTCATGCAGGTGAATAGATAATTTTTAAAAATTTATTCTTCTAATATATTGGTAGAGTCATCTGTTTCTGATGTAGGATATGTTTTCTCAACTGTGTTATTCTAGTATTAATATCTGAATGCTAAATCATTCTCTGTTCTCCTTTGCTACTCGTATCTATTGGGTTTCCTATTTCAAAGAATATTTAAAATTCCTCTCCTTAAGATTTCAAGTTACAGCCAGGCATGGTGGCAGCTCCTAACCTGCAATAGGCTGGGGCAGGAGGATTCCTCCAGGGTGAGGCTAACCTGGGCTACACAGTGAATCCGAGGGCAGCCTGAACCACACAGAGACACTGTCTCAAATAAAGTAAAATAAAACAAGATGAAATATATGAATTATATCAAATTACACCAAAGGACATGATTTTATAGTAGTGAATTTAATGTACTTATGAGTACATTGATTTTTATGTCAATATTCTTGCATAGAAAAATATATTTTATCATGATTCGCCATAGAAACAGAATGGTAAGGTATTGTATTTTTATATAAATAGAATCAGAAAGAAAATACAAGCGTGAATCACTAATTCTAAAATCCAAAACAATAAATTCACAATACTCCAAAATCTGAAAAATTTTGAGTGCCAACTTGACCTCATAGGTAAAATGTTACAGGATAAAACATAGTTTCATGCATAAAATTGTTAAAATCATTGTATGAAATTACTTTCAGGGTATGGATAAGATACATAGATAACATAAATGAATTATGTGTTTAGATTTGGGTCCTAAACCCAAGATATGTAATTCTGTATATACAAATATTCCAAAATCCAATGAAAATCTCTGAATTTCAAAGACTTCTGTCTTCTACCCTCAGGGCCATTGTGAGTTTGGGGAGGAGTGGGGGAGAAGAGGATAAAGAAGAGAGAGAGATCTTATTTTAGGGCATTGGCTTATATGACTATGAGGGCAGGCAGGAATTTTGCAAGGCAGAACAGCAGGACAAAAATGTAGGAAAAGTTTACTCTGATACATCAGTCTGAATGGGGTATGGAGGCAGAATTGCTTCTTTCTTAGAGAACCTTAATCTTTCTCTGCTAATTCTTTCTAATGATTGGATGAAGTCCACTCATAAACTAGAGAATAATATGCTTTGTTCAGTGGCTACTGAACTAAATGCTCATGATGTCTAAAACATACTTCCACTGCACATCTAACCTGGGTTTTGACCCAGTAATGGGTATATGAGGTACAATGGCTGAACCAGATGAATACAAAATTAAACATCACAACAGTAACATGTGATTTTCTGTCCCTTGTCTTTTTTCCTCTGATAATCTTCCTTCTTCCAAGAACTATTGTTGTGCCCTATTTAGACAATAAGAAGGCTGGGGAGATAGCTCAGTAGAATAGGCACTTCCCTGGCAAGCACAAAGAACTGGGTTCAATACCTGGTTCCGCAAAAAAA
>NW_004524592.1:2095985-2200072 GCF_000260255.1 Octodon degus | reverse complement strand
AGAGAGACACACACACACACACACACACACACACGAACACCAGCTTCCATGGATCTTACACTCAACTTGGGAAAGAAGGCTCAAAGAATGAGAAGTAAACAATAAATGAGAAAAATCAATACCAACATATATGCCAACTGGTGCTATGTCTTATAAAAATTAAGAAAAGATGTAGAACAGTGATGAAATAGTGTTTCTTTAGAAAGAATGTTCAGAGATGACTTCTCCATGAGGTATATTTGCAAAGAGCCTGAGTGTTTTGGAAAAATGGATTAGCAAAATGACATCTATGCCCAAATTCTGCTTTTTATGTGCAAAATCACATAAGGAAGAGTATGAAGGACAAATCGAAGAGCCCACTAAGTGCTAGACCATGGGCTATGTATGGCACCATGGTAAAAAACCGATATTCTAAAAAATGATCAACAAATTATCATGCTCTTAAAAATGCATATATACTTCATGTGGTATAGGAAAAATAAAATCTTGCCAAAAGAGAATAGCACATACAACTTGCTATCGTACGTAAAAGAATCCAAATGTATTTGATCAAGCCAAAGAACAATCAGTAAATTAATTTGCTATTCAATATGGATGATTAAACTGCAGAAAATTGTCCAAAGACATGGTAGGACTTAAATTACAGATTAAACTGTATTAAATGTAGAAATCTGAATGGTCTAGATGCTACTAACAGAAGAAAGTTGATAATAGTATGATAGCGGACAATGAAATGCATGATAGTTTCATTTTCAACCCTTTCATTTTCCAAAAGCTGACATATTCCTGTATTGTTTTCATACAGAATCTCATTATGTGGTCCAGATTGGCCTTGAGGTCACTTATATGGCCCAGGCTGTCCTCAACCTCATGATAATCCTCCTCCCTCAGCCTCCTGAGTACTGGGATTACAGACATGAGTCACAACAGTCAGCAACAACTACTTGACATCACTGTTGGAACCTTTTCTTATATTTTTGATGTTTTTTATAATTAGAGTCACTGAACTACTTTTATTAGTTTTACAAAGATATTTTATACTTAAATTAGTTTAAGAATATCTTTGGAGATATTTGCATATGTATAAGCCTATATGAAGAAAATGCAGAGTTTAAGCATTGTGAGATTTTAAGCAATGGGAAATAGTAGAAACTTAATTCTGGCATAAGTGACCTCTTATTAATAATGCACCACCTCTGTAAAGTTCTATAAATTTTAATATCATTCATTCCACCAGCATATTTTCTCATACTCTTGTAGGGTTTTTGTTACCAAAAATGACTTCTTTTAACAATATTTTGGCTGGACCTGGAAGCACACACTTATAATTTAGTACTCAGAAGGCTGAGCTGGGAGGCTCATGAGTAGTTTAAAGCCATCGTAAACTATAGTGAGTTCAAGGGTGCCCTGCTCTATGTAGTGAGGTGCAGTATCAAAACAAAACATTCTTTTGGTATCACTGCCTCTTTTTTTGGCACAAAACAATTAAAGTAGGTTATATATTTCTTTTTTTTATTAATTTTATTGAGAAACATAGCAATGAGACAGTTTCAAAACTGATTAATAGGACATTTTCAATAATTAATACATTACATATTGTTGTCTTTGTAGTGGTTATTCATAGTACAAGATGCAGACATAATATCTGTCCAAACACTATTAGTACAAATCTTTCTTCTCATTGAATTAAGAGAAAATAGCTGTAAATATATCCTAATTTGTACATACAGATACAAAATTGTTCTTCATTTGTATCCCTTTTTTTTGTTTAGTGTTGTCAGAGATAGGTATTCCATTGTCATTTAAATATTGTAGGTGTGTGAATTCAGCAAAATAATCTAATATACTCCAGTAGTCCATAATAGTAGTGGGTTATTCATAGGACTGGGAATGTCAGAAGTTGTTGACTTGAGCCTTTTACAGCTCAGCATGTTAATATGGCTTTACTTTTCATACCTCATTTTTATACTTTTCTTCTGGATGGTTAAGACCAAGATAAAGCAAAACCTATATAACAAGAAGTATAACTTTTGTATCTGACAAGAACTGTCAAATCCCATCAGGATTTACCCTGAAACCCTATACATTCCCCATGGCAGTTTGTAGATCCTTTGTCAGTGTCAGCCATGTGGATGAGTCAGGGCCATTGCTTGACCAATTTGCTTTCTGTGAAAGCCTAAGAGAATGTTTTCTCTCCACGTGCAGGCCATATATTTCTTTATTCTTCCTCTATCAGTACTCAAATTATTCTGTAAGTTTTCTGTATCTCCCCAGCCTCAATGGTTGCCAGTCCTAATTAAACATTGCTAGTTGTAAGAAAGCCTTGGCTTGGCTTTGGAGTTTGAGACAGTCAGTTGGTCCTAATGTGATGCACATTATGATCATAGTAGCATTTAGTAAACCAATCATATATCATTCAGCCAGATTCAAATATTGCTCTACTGTTTTCAGTAAATTTGGCAGACCATGTGTTAACAGAGACATATTTGCTACAATTGGCTTCCTACTATGACAATATTATAAAGAATTTCATTTAGGTATTTAAAATAAAGAACAGTACTCATATTAATTACAAAATAATGTTAAAAGTTAATTCAAGGGCTGGGGGTATATGTCAGTGATGGAGTTCCTGCCTAGCATGTACAAGGTCCTGAGTTCAAACCCCAGTACCATAAAAAAAGTTAGTTCAAAAGAGTGGCTTGGAATAACAATCTTGAAAAGATTATAAGTGAAGATAATTGGAAAACAAATGTCTAAGCATGAGCTTTGTGCAAATATAGTGTCTCAGACTCATGCTACGCATGCCACATAACCATTAAAATGTCACAAATGGGCGTTTCATGAGATACAAAGATAGATTTTTGGGATGTACACAGCAGTTGTCACTCACTCACCTGCTCTCTGTTTCTCTGTCCTGTTCCAGTTGCCACTGATCAACCATAATCCAGAAGTGCTAATGGAAAATGAAAGAAACAGACAATAAGTTTTAAATGTGCCTGTTTGTCTGAGTAGCATGAGGAAATCTGATGCCACTTCCTGTCCCAGATCCCCTGGGAGCACCAATCTTCCTTTACAGGCTACCTTCCCCTGGCAGTTGAGAAAAGAAGAGGCTGTATTCACATAACTTCCACTATATATTGCCACCATTATTCTTGTACTGTTTATTGTTATAAATCCATTATGTTCCTAATTTGTAAGTTAAATTTTGCCATGGATATATATATAGAGAGAGAAAAGCCTGGCAGCATATACAGTCTAGGGTTCATTACTTTCTGTGGGTTTAGGCATTCATGAGGGATTTTTGGAAATGTGTCAGCCCAGGGTAAGGGGAAAGCATATAGTGGAGATCAATATGGTGTCCAAATAGAATATAGAACATAATTTCATATGGAAAAATCTACATAGACTAACAGGATGACAGGTGTGCCACTCGTTCTCCACTGGCTCCATACCTTGGCTCATGCATTGTTTTCCACACTCTTCTCTCTTCCCCAAAAATCCCATCTTGCCACTGACCTTCACCTGGAGATGTGGTATGAGAGCCATGGCAGGAGAGATGGGAGTGCTCGCTCCCTCTGTCTGCCTGCTTGAGTGCAGTCAGCCAGTGGCTGCCCTGCTTGCTCTCTGGGCTCAGCTCCTATCTGGGCATACAAGTTCCAAAATCCCATTTCTTAGGCATTTCCTGTCCAGCTGTCTTCAAGCTTAGTGCCAGCAACAGGTTTTCATTGCTTCTAGTTCATGCATTTATTGACTCAAATGTGCTTCTCTTTTTACCTCCTGGTAAACAGTCCCTTCATTAAGTCCCTTTAATACTTTCATCTGATATGTGCTCTTCGCTTCCTGCCAAGACCTTGACTAGCACAGGCACACGTAGACCTGGCATAGCATCCAGCACCGTACATGTAAGCTTTCTTCATTAGACAATTTCCTTTTTGCATAAATTTTTGAAAGTAAATATATGATAATTTTTCAATATGAATAAAGTCCTGGAAAAATGGACTTGTACTTGAAACTGGTTCAAAACATAAAAAATAGTACTGATATAAAGTCATGGAAAGCTGGTATTTTTTGCACTTCTTGTTATAATTGGCTATCTTATCAAATGATTTCCTCTCTACACACTGAATATTCCCACACATATCCTCTGAAAATATCCTGGATAGAGAGACAGAAGGATAGCAAAAGATAATTCATCTGAAGCCAAGTAAAAGTTGGCATTTATACCTAGTAGAGATTAATGCTTATTCCCTCTAGCCTTCACATATTTATACAGAGAGGCCCTTCCACTCTACTGTCTCAGGAATAAAAAGTCTGAGCAGCAGAGTCCTAGCTGCTTTCAGCTATGTTTCTGTCCATCCTCTTTCTGTTTCTATGTGCAAAGGACGTGTCACTAACTGAGTCCAAGGACATCCAAGCAGGTCCACTGCACAGCGCCTGCTGGAGACCGTCCTCTGAGAGTCTGACCACTGGTCACGGGTTCCTCCATTCCTTGCTGACACTGGATGGCCCAGAGCTGAGTTACAGCCACTCTGCCAATAATTGGGTGGACAGGCTTAGTCCGCTGAGCTAAGTATCAGACACCTACGAGGATACAAAATTATTTGTGTTTTTAACCCAGCCAGATCACATTACAGCTGCTAATTTGATCTCCATCCCTGTGTGGTAGTGTCTATTCCTCAACTCATTCCAAACTGGAGAGAGAAAAAAAGAGATATTGTACTGATCCCCTTATATAATATTCAGATTTCTTTTATATTGTTATAGTAGTTATTATTTAGAGAAATGTGTATTTTTATTCTAAATCATGCATACAAACATTTTGGGAAAAATGTAGAAAATATCCAGAAGAAATAGAAATCATGATATCATACAGAGTTTAAAATTTATACATTTGTTAAGAAACAAATGAAAAATAGCCACACAATATGTATGTGATAGTGTTAATTACATATATAATTGTTTTTTTCACTTGAATTATGAGCAGAGCAGGTAGGACAGTTAAGAACAGCATTCAGGGACATCAACTGGTTTTGAATCCAGAGTCTACCACTCATTAACTCTGATCCTTGGTAAGTGTCTTAATATTTCTATGCTTAAATTTCCTTCTCTTTACAGTGACTATAACAAAACAATACCTGCTATCATTTCCCAGAGAATTAATGAGAACATCTATATAAACATGGTAGAGGAAGGAAAAGTCTCTTGTCTCATTGTTTACATTGTAATGGGAGAGGCAAGAAATAGACTATGTTTGTCATCTTTCTTCATCTCTGCCTTGTTCTGTCTTAGAATGTACACACACAAGACAGAAAGTTGCATTGACATTGGCACAATGAAATGTGGGGATGGGGGACGTGGGCTGTTTATATTTTAGGAATGTTGGGCAGGAAAGGTTTCTGAGAAGGAAAATTCCTATGAAGGAAAGAAACAAGTCAAGGTTGTTCTTCGCAAAGGGCATCAAAGGCAGAGTTCCCCAAGAGGACAGACAGGTCTTGAGGTACAATAAGGTTGATGAAGTCCATGTGGTTAGAGTAGGAAGCATAAGGAAGTTAAGTATGCAGGGGCAGGGACTATCTGAGAGCAAAGGGGAGTGAACCACCTAGGCAGCTTCCAGGGGCCTCCCTTCAGCCACCCTTTAAGGGTGTGGTGTCACTGGTAGAAAAGTACAGTTACTGGACACTGAACTGTTGTGATCTCAAATGCAGCTCTGTCATCAGCGGGATTTTATCTACACAATACAGCAAGAGAGCAGTGACTTCCAAGCTTTATGTTATCTTAAAAGACAAATCACTATGATTTTTCCTATGCTGTAATTTCCCTTTTTATTTTAAAGAAAGAAAAAATAAAAATATAACAATAAAACAGAGTTTCAAAACAGGTTAGTAGGAGAGCTACAATAATGAATACATTACACATTGTTTTTGTAGTAGTTACTCAGACAGTAAGATATATGCATGCTATCTTGTCCTGACAGTATTAGCACAAACCTTATTTGGAATGAACTAAGAGAAACTAGCTGTATAACTATCTTGTGTACAAAGGGAAAAACAAAAGAAAATATCTAATTTCTTTTTTATTATTTTGTATTAATTTATATATTCAGTACAGGTTCTCACTATGCAACTCAGATGCATAGAGATCCTCCTGTTTTCAGCCTGCCCCAGAACTGGGATTACACGCATGCACCGCCACACGTGGACTCAGCTTCAGGTTCAGCTCATGCCTGGAGCAGGGCCAGCATGGCACATGGGACCAAGGATTGAACCCTGATCCCTGTGTTTGCCAAAGCAGGCACTTTAGTCTGCTGAGCTATCTCACCAGCCCTTAATTTCTTATATTGGTTTTCATAGACACCAAGCTTTCTCTCTCTCTCTCTCTCTCTCTCTCTCTCTCTCTCTCTCTCTCTCTTTTGCAAGCTTCTTACTGTAGGTGAGAGCATTAAATGCACTTTTGGATGGGAGGAGATACTCAGTATAAAACTTACAAATATCATGTAACTCATGATTTGATCATCCTTGGATATTTATAATTATACTAAGAAATCATTTTTCTTTGGAGCATAATAGCATTTTAAGTGTAAATTAATGTATTTATTTTATGATAAACAATACAGTTTATTATTGTGTCAATTTAACATGTTCATAATTTGATGCTTACTCTAAGAAAGTAAATTGAGAACATGTCCTTTTTTCTTAAAAGTAGGGTTTTTAGCTGAGGTGTGCTGATGTTTTACACATCTGTAAACTTAAAATTCTTAATTTGCTTGTGATGAAGGAAAGAGGATTTGTGTTAGCGCCACTTAGAAACTTTCTTGGGTTACCTGCCTGGGAGGACTGTGTAAATCTGATGTGTTGTGACCTGATGCAAAATAAAAAGTCATATGTATATGTGGTACGGATTTTTAAGTCACTAATTTAATTCAATAAACAATACCTCTTGAAAAAAAAAAGAAAATAAATTGAAATTCTAAGTGTTAAGGTAAAAAGTGACTTGATGCATGTTTATTTTAACTTTCTTCATAGCATATTTTGGTCCCAAAAGTGAGGCAGTATTTTGAATTTTGCTCTTTTTTCTTTTTCAGAAATAATGAAGGTGGGGACTCTACAACTGTAGGCAATTGCTTTGAGTCCAAAGCACTTTAAAGAGATTAGACCCATTGATATTCTCTTCTTGTTTTATATAGCAATTCTACCTCCCCCTGAGTGTAAAAAGATGGACAGCTATTGAACAGGCTCTGCTTTTGTCTAGCAAACAGTATAGTATTAAATATTCTCTTCTGAAAAATATACATGACCAACAGAAAATTCTCTAAGATCACTAGGAATCTTATACTATTACTTGTTAATTTTGTTTAAACCTGAAAAGCTAAATCTGACATCATTTTTGGAAAACATCTTTAAAGGAGTTAAAGGATGGACTATTTAATATTTATATTAAACTAACCAACTTGGTAATGAAAAATTAAATTATCATAGAGATAAAAAGCAAAAAATGGTTTAATTTCTGGACAGGTAAAAATATATAGTAAAAATATGGGTGACCTCTGCAAAGATTCCTACCCAAACCAATAGGATGTACCTGGCCAATGACTTACTTCTCCTGTATGAATTTATCAAAGATGTCTTTCTTTGATTTTAAAATGTTATAGATTGCTAGAATTCAGATGAAGCCATATAAACATAATTTTGTACCATTTGACTCCATATGCATTATGTGGTTATTACTTGAGACATGTTCAGATAAAAAAAAATCTTGATTAAAATGACTTCTATCATTAAGAATGTCTTCTGCAGAGAGAATAAATTTATTTGTACATATAATATATATAGTTATATATAAGGATTTTTTTTCAATGCAGCAGTTCTCTGTAGTGTCTGGCTTAAATACAAGAGCCTCATCTGCTGATTAGCTTGCTGCTGCAGACAATCAGATGGATACTCCGATCTTCTGAAGGTCATCACATCCTTCATTTCCAAAAGTATCCCATGAGCTTTAATAACTGCAAGTTTCCGTTGTGTTAGTTTCTCTGTTGTACCAGCATAAAAAGAAATATTGCTTTCCTTCAGAGAAAGCAATAAAATTCTGATTTAGGAAACAAGGTAATCATCATATAAGGCTTTTATTTATGTGATTCAGGCTGCTTATCTTAAGAGTATCATAACTATTGGTCAATTTCAGGTCAATCAGGACTGTAACACAGAAGTAGGCTTCTGTAAACCCATGATTATGTTATATTCTGTGGTTTGAGACAGTGAGTATGATTACATGATGTGCTGAGGTATGCTTGTTAATCTTATTGCCAGGACACTTGAAATAATGTATCTGTGCCAACTCTTAACAATTTTCTAGAAAATAACTGCAGCATTATTTTAGATATTCTTGTAGGGCACAAGAAAGTATAGACTTGTACTCCTTCTATCCCAAGAACTTGCTTTATTCTAAGGGAAGGGTCTGCAGGGTGTTCAAGTCTCTACTAGATCAGACTAGTAGTGATTCTCCTATTAACAGCCTCCCAACTGCTGGGATTACAGGTGCACACCCCAAATCCATCTCAATTGCTGTCTCAGCATGCCCCAGGGGTGGGACCAGCACTGCAGGCTGGGGGTTGAATACCCAGCCCCTGTGTTTGCACCTTTAACCCTCTGAGCTATTTATTTGGCCAGCCCAAATAGAGGATATTTTTTCTACTTAAGACTGCCTTAAGAATGGGTCTGGTGCAGCTTCTGGAGCTGGGAATTGAACCGCAGTTCCTTGGGCCTGACTGCATTTGCCCAAGTGGCGCTTTAAGCAACTAAGCTATTCAGCAAGGACCTGAGAACTAATTAAATCTGGTCTCCACAACCTCATCAAAGACCCTGAACAAGCAATGGGATGGAGAAATAAGCATGGATGTAGGATGTCTTGAAGGGTGTCTAGGATCAGAAAGTTGCTACTTTGCCTTTAGAACCAAGAGCATCTCATAGGATTCCAATATCTTAGGACTCTTTAGTCCTGGAAGCTAAAATCAATGAATAATTTTCGAGGTCATTACAACTATTCGGACTAAGTAAAGAAATTTCAATCAGCCTCTGTGGCCCATCGTATTTGGGACAACCTCTGCCATTATGTTGCACCCTGATAATGATGGGGAAGACCAGTTATTACTTTTTTGTGTAGAAGTAGACTGTTTGGTTCATGAGTATTTCATTATCCTTTTCTGTAATTTACAAAACATGTTTTGACCTTTTGCTGTATTTTTATGTGTTGTCTATATTTTCCTTATACCGATGCTAGCACTCCAAGAAATAATTGTTGATTGAACACTATATAAAAATGTTTTTGAAGCTCTTCCTCATCATTAGCCTTACTTTTTCAAAACATTTTTGGATAATCTCAACATGTTTTCACTAATTTTTTTTTTTTTTTTTTCAGAACTGGGGATTGAACTCAGGCCCTTGCGCTCACCAGGGAAGCGCTTATTCCACTGAGTCATCTCCCCAGCCCCCTCACTAAAATTTCTGAAGCTTGAATTTTACTGTATTTTTGGCAATTTGGCTGTTTTTTAAAGGTGGAATTTGGTTCCTTATACCCACAGAGTGTACCAGCAAACTAACTCTCCTTTTGTGTGGTACAAAATGTTTTGCTTTGCTTCTTGGATTGGATGAATCCATAAATTCTTAAAGATTCAGTTTGAGGGTGTTGATTTGTAACTTTAAAAACTGTGTCCAGAATTACTCAAGCTCTTTAGGAAGAATAAATAAGCAGATTATTTCTTAGGGCGGAAAAATCTACAATTTTAATGTAATGATAAATTGTGGAAAAAATCAATCTAAAACCAATGGCCTAAGAAATAAATCCACTGTTAAGAAGGCTCTGTCATCCAGAGCCTCAACTGGCAAAACACTTCCAATTTCAACATGTAGCTTTGAAGACAGCATAACACTTAGCCAGGAAATATGAAAACAGAGAGAGGAAAACCAAAATATCATCCTTAATCCTTCCTTACTGTTGCACTGATATAAAATTTTTTCCTTGGCAGAGCCAAAAACCTCCAATAAATATCCACTTTATTTAGGTGGCAAGTACTATTTTTTTTTACTTTCTTCAATAAAAGACAGAATGAAAATTGCATTCTCTTAGCATAACATCTGCTTTCAGAAGACAACTCTACTCTCAGAGAGACCAAATCTACAGCAGAGAGCAATCAGTGTGTGCAGCATGACATAGTTACAATTCTTGGGTTAAAATCAATAGAAACTGAATCTGTCCTCTGAGCTAAGAAAGAATATATTAGAGGAAAATGACAAAGTGTGCAAAATCTAAGATTAAACTGGGGAGCCAGATGTTTGAAAATACTGTAGTGAGGCAAGTTCTAGACATGAAAGAAATTGGATTAATAAAACACCATTTGGGGCCAGGATATGATTCCATCCAGGAATAGGATTGAAAGAGATCTGCTCCTTTCTTGGCCAGGAGTGGGGCTTTCTTGATTGGACATCCTCCTAAGGGTCCAGTGGGGCCCAGGAAGACACCCAAGGCCAAAGGGAGAGCAGAGACTATCACAAGAAAGGATAATGGGTGGTAGAAGATCTAAACGGTGATAGAAAAGATGAATTGAAAATATTTTTATAATCTCAGTGGGAAGAGTAGCGCTAATAGCAACTATGAACATCTTTTTTCCCTCTTTGTTGCAGTTTGAGGATTTTGTATTAAATTATGATTCCTTCAGGAGCTAAATTTCTTTATCTAGAAAAGTTAAGTTGGGAACTTTCTGTATGAGAAACTGAACATGGGCAAGAAGTATGGAAATAATAAAATTTGATGTGTTTGTGTTTGTGGTATTACATGATGTGATTTTCTTGGAATATTCTGTTATAAAAATTCTACTATTCCTAAATGTATAGTTTTCACAGAGAGAATTAGGATTTATTTGATTCTCACTGCATAATACATTTTTTAAACTTTCGGTTTTAATATATCTCCAGATTATATACAGGTTTATTAAAAGCTTTTGTTAATGACAAGATATTTAAATATAACAATAGCAACCTTCCCTGCCAAAGAACATGTGATGAAATAGATCCAAATGGCTAACTTCACCTATTCAAGTAGAAAAATTTCAGATACTCAAACAGACATGAAGTTGTTCTTTTAAAAAAAAAATCAACATTATTCCTAATAATAATTAGGAATTGAGTTACTGATGTTATAGATGGTCATCCCTAAAGATAAATACTGGGTTTAAAAATGTTATTTAAAAATTACAGGATAGCTATATGGGAAATTATAAAATTTATATTGAAAATGAATCTTTCAAGCATCTAAATATAAACCTCTTAGCATTTCCCTCTATCCGATAGGCGTAGTTTTCCAAGTAGCCTACTAAATTCTCTTTGCAAAAGATTATTTTAGCAAATGGCTTTTTCACCCAGTTACAAAGAAAGTGAAATATTCCTGTAATTTTGTGGATTTCTTAAAAGGAGAGCTAACAACAAGATTCCTTTATTTGTCTTTGATCTCAAAGGATGTATAGTTGATGCATGATTTTCCCAAAAGAGCTCAAGAAGAAAACATTCTATTGAGTCTTCCTTTGAGTATCAAAGACAACAAAAATATAATAATGGTGAAATTTTTCGAGCAGGTTCCCATGTCTGCTCACTTTCCTGAGATAGTCTACTTGTATGTGTACTCTTTGTAAGTATATGTTTATACTTATGTTACATATTGTTGTCTTCAAATTAGTTGCTCAGATTATCAGAGATAGGCATGCAAAATTGGTCAAAAAATGAAAGAGAAGAGGGAAAAAAATTTAAGCATTAACCACTTCTTTCAATAGACCAGCAGAAACCAATAATACAATTATCCAAACTATCCTGTGTACAGCTGTATATACACATACCTTATTTCTTTTGCTCTTCCTTCTTTTCTTATCCTTTCCCTCATCCCAGTTGTTCCTTCCCATGAGCAGATTCTTTCCCTTTTACAGTACCTATTGTATCTTTTGGATTATCTTCTTTTATTTTTTTAAAAAAATTGTTTATTTTTATATCTTAGAGAAGGGTCTACAGGGTGTTCAGGGTCACACTAATAGATCAGACTCACAGTGATCCGCCTGTTTACAACCTCCCAAGTGTGGGATTACAGGCGCCCATCACCACGCCCAGTCTCAATCACTGTCTCAGGGTGCTCCCGGGGCGAAGCCAGCAGGCAGGCCCAGGGATACGCTCCCCTATCCCTATGCCTTCTTGCAGGTGCTTTAATACACTGAACTATTCGGCTGGCCTCCCCTTTTGGATTTTATTTATTCTTTCTAATTCTTACCCTAGGGAGACAATCTGAATTTTACACATGCAGATCTGATTTATTTCACTTATGAATGTGGTCTCTAGTTGCCTCCATTTACCTATAAAAGACTCAAGTTATCTTTTTCTATAGCTGAATAATACTTCATTGTATTAATATACAACATCTTTTTTAGCCATTCCTCAGTTGATGGGCATTTGGGTGGCTTCTAGGATTTAAACTATGACAAATTGTGCTTCTATAAACATGGGTGCACATATATCACTGTGACACTAATTTGTTGAAGTTAGTATTTTTCCAGATATTTTTAACTCATTTCTGGTTTAAAATATATGCTAATTTTTTGCATTTCTATTTATGGATCATCTATATTTGTTTACAGTTTTGGATAAATTCTGACTCCCAAACTATTCATAAATATGAAAGCATTTTTAGAAAATTAATTAAGGTTACCTCAAGAATCATGTGTTTTAAATGATACTGTTAATATAAATATGTAAACATGTATCCCACTCTCTGCAGAAAGGATCATCATCCAAGCATTGCCTAACTTCAAAATCTCTAACTTCTTTTTCTTGTTGTATGGATCGTTTTGCCAAGTACTGGCAGAATATTTTCAAAATCTAACTTCCAAAATGAATTGCCTTTAAGAAGACAATAGAATCATGACCGCTTCTTGTTCTTTAATTAATGCTTAGTGAAACCTACTAGCTGTTTCTTAGCGTTTCTGGCACAACAGGATGTTACTTGTTTGTTGTGATGATTGATATGCGTCATCACCTTGGTTGGTGCGTGCCATTTCAGCACCAGAAAAACTGCCCAGTACGTTTCATCCGCACCTTTCACTAATTTGCGTGCAAAAATCTTATTCATTCTTTAATGTGCAGTTCAAATGGCACTTTTTCAAGTAACCGTCCATCACTTCCTCCCAGTTGCATCCCTCAGGCAGAATAAGTCCCTTTCTAATATACATAAGAATTATGACAGAAGCCTTTTTTATTACTAGCCTTTGTAAAAAACAAATAAAACTTCTTACGGATGTAATTGTACCTGTTTACCAATTCACATTGATGTATTTGTACTATAACTATTTATTTAGCACTTCAGTTTTTGAGCATTTGTAGTGTTTCTGGTAGTGTCATATAAACATAACAATTAATTTTGTAATAATTAATAGAATTATAGTTTTATTACTAGATAAAATTTTTCATGTCTTAGTTATGGAGTAAAGCTCAAGATAAATTTTAAATGAAAAAGGCAGGATACAGATATATATCTATATCTTTCTGTCTAGCTATCCAAAATTGAAACACACAAATTTATAAAGTATGGGTATGTATATTTTATTTGCACCATAGAAATTTATATATGTGTGTGTGTGTGTATTTAAGTTTTAAATATAAACTTAGAGGAATTACAGGTTTTTATTTTTATTAACCAAAAAAATCTTACCTAAAAATGTTATAGAATCTAATTAGATTTAATTAGGGCATTTTTTTAAATAAATGGTTGTTGTTGAACTGAATTATCTTTCTTTAGACCAGCAATACCAGATTTTTGCAAACATAGTGCTATATCTTTATAATAAACCAATCTAAGAAATTGGAATGTGTGAGTTTTATGGCTGCTACATTATGTAGTTTGTAAAGTAATGAAAGTAGTGGTAATCAATGATGAAAACTACACATATAAAATTGGAAACAGATGCTAATACCCAGGTGGTTGAACAAAAAATAATATGGCTCTGGTTCAGCACTCTTGTGCTAAAGAGACATCTGGATGTGTATTTTATCCCAGAGCTGGAACTTGCTAACAAGAAAAGAAAAAAAAAAAGCAAATTTCTTGAGTAAATAGAGTTAAATGAATAAAAATGAATTTCAAGACGATCTTGAAATGTGCATTGTGGATTGCTTTCAAATGCTTATAACAGAAAGAGGCCAACTCACGTAAGCTGCGGAGGGAAATCTGCACATAACAAATGTGCTAGAGCACCCATGCACATACAACTAAGATTTTAATAGCATACACTTGTGAAAAATATTGTGGTACTCTTTCCAATTTTTAAAACCTAGTGTCTGAAGCTAAACTTTGTGGCAAAAATAATCTGATGATTTATATTAACAGCAAAAATTTTCTGGAAATTTGTTCTTCTGACATGTATTTTTCTGAAGGCCCTTCTAGGAGTATCCTTTTTCTAGAGTGTCTATAGTAAGGCATAGATATTATTTTCATACAGTAGGATGTTTACAAAGTTTGTTTTGGACTTAACTATTTATTTTAAAAAGTAAATGACCTACAACATAATTTTAAATTTTCACTAAAACAAATGATGTATTTGTCCAGCAAGACATTGCAGCTGTGGTATCTGAACACCGAAGTGTTGCCAAACTCTAGTAACTTACCCACTACTGGAAATATTTTATAACATCCAATTTAAGTATGTAAGACAAAAAAAATCATACAGTACACAGGAATTTGCTTTAACCCTCTTTGGTCTTCACCAATTTAGAAAGAACAGCTAGACCTGCATTCTGAAACATCCCATTTTCTGGAGGTGTTTTTAAAACTTTCATTCCTTTGATTGAATTTTATGAAACCAGCTGGTGCAATTATTTTTTTTCTATTTAGACATAATATTGTGGACATATGAAATGGACACCATGTCAGGCATCATTATGCCCTGTGATGCTTAAGCTCCTGTGGGTAAACTACTTCTTTTTATAGGAAAAACCAGGTGCCTGTATCCCTGTCAGTTTTACTTAGAGAGTACCAGCTGTTTGTAGCCCCATCTTTTCCCGTAGGAGTGATTCTTCTTCTATGAAGAGCTGCCTCATGGTATCAGGCACCTTTCTCTACAAATTGAGCTACCTTGTCTTTACTTCCCTTTCCTTCTAGACTGGATTATTATAGAATCAACAGAGGTGGCTCTAGATAACATAAGACATAAAATAAAATTAATCTGTTAGACTATGCCACTAACAGGATATACACATTACAAGTACTCATAGCTAGACTTATAACTATAGGAAGTTTCCTTGTGGAAACAAACACTAGCAATAGTTACTTACACTTTTAACTCAGGGGTTTATTGTCAGCAATAAAGCAACTTATACAACTTGTGTACTTAAGTTAAATTTAATTTTAAAGTATAAGCACCACAATGAGAGGACAAATATTACTTAATTTACCCAGAATGTGCCAGTTTTCATTTAATATCTTTATTTTTCAGAAAAGTAAATAGCTGGTGGTAGAATAGTTTAGCCATTGATGAGCTACTCTAGGTTAGCAGATACAGAAGAAAAAACTGTCACTGTTGTCTAAGTTTCCCTAGATAAATAGTACAGGTGTGTATAAAATTATGTGACTAAATAGGCTGCATAGGTCACCTTTCTCTCCTATTTTATGTTAAATATGTGTTCTATTTAACATAAAGATGCATATTTTAAGGCACGCACCTGTAATCAAGCTCTTGGGAGACTGTAAACAAGTCGATCACTGCAAGTCCAATCTAGTAGTGAGACCCTAAACACCCTGTAGAACTTTCCCTAAAATAAAAAAGATACATATTTTAGAATCACTAGAGACTACAATAACTACATTTCCTTCAATTGAGGAATGATTCAGAAGAAAACTGACAACTTGCCTAGTAGCCTGTACTCAAGTTTGAATATTTTATATGCACTGTATGAAGAATGAAGTGCACTTCACATTTCTGTGTATTTTATGAAATTGTTTTTGTAATGCTAACTGGAAATTTTTGTTCTAATGTCTTCTGTGAATGTAATGCTACTATATATAGGAAATTAACACGTAATGACTGTAGTACCTCAGTATAAAATAGTTGATCATTAAAATTGCCTATTGGGGCTGGGGAGATAGCTCAGTAGGATAAGCGCTTGACTGGCAAACACAAGGATCTGAGTTCAATCCCCAGTTCTGAAAAAAAAAGTGAAAGTCCTTTCTTAGTGGCCAGGGAGATGGCTCAGTGGAATAAGTGCTTTCCTGGCAAGCACAGGGGCCTGAGTTCAATCCCTGGTTCCGCAAAAATAAATAAATAAATAAATAAATAAATAAATAAATAAATAAATAAATAAAATAAAATTGCCTATTAAAGATCTAAACATTAATACAGAAACACAAAATCTCCTGGAAGAGAAAGTAGGAGGAACTCTTAAAGATATAGGGTTAGGCAAAGAGTTCATGAAGAATAATCAAATTGTATGGCTAACACTTGAAAGAATTAACAAGTGGAACCTCCTCTTATTGAGAAGTTTTTTCACATCAAAAGAAATTACCAACGAAGTGAAAAGACAACCCACAAATTTGGGAAAAATCTTGACTAATAAGCACTCAGACAGAGGTCTGCTCTCCAGAATTTATAAAGAACTAAAAAACACTAGGGCTCCCAACTTTAAAGACCCAGTCCAGAAATTGGCATCTGAGATGAACACATACTTCTCAGAGGATGAAATTAAAGAAGCAAATAAATATATGAAAAAATGTTCCACATAACTAGCCATCCATGAAATGCAAATTAAAACAACACTGAGATATCATCTCACCCCACAAAGAATGGCTATCATAAAGAAATCAACCAACAACAAATGTTGGAGAGGTGATAGGAAAAAAGGAACCCTTCTCCACTACTGGTGGGAATGTAGGCTGGTGCAACCATTATGGAAATCAGTGTGGAGACTCCTTAAAAAACTAGGACTAGATATCTCATTCAAACCAACTATCCCCCTACTGGAAATTTTCTCAGAGGAAATGAAAATGTCATATCATAGTTATATATGGTACCTATGTTTATAGCAGCACAATTTGTGACAGTCAATTCTTGGAAATAACCAAGATGCCTGTCACCTGAGGAATGGATGAAAAAGATGTGGTATTTTTGTACAATCGAATACTACTCAGCTATAAAGAATGATAAACTTGAAGCCTTTATATATAAGTTGATGCCCCTTGAAGATATACTCATAAGTGAAATAAACCAGACACATATGTGTAAATATCATACAGTCTCCCTAGTATAAGAACTCGAAGGAAGAAATAAAAATAGAAAGGCATAACACAATTAAAAGGAAAGCAAGAACTTGAGGATTAGTTAATGAAAAGAGGGCAAGGAAAAAGCCAGAAAACATGACAGGGGCAAAGTCATACATTTATATGCACAAGATGAGTAATGCAGTGGTCCTGAGATTCCTCAGCATGTTTTTGAAAATGGCAGTTAATTGGTAGTTTTCTCATCCTGACTATATATGCTGACACCTGTGAACTAAGCAACTGCACTGAACAAAGCAAGGTGTAATGGTAGGTTCATGCTTGGAATGCTTGTCATTCTGGTCTTCTAACTATGTACTGCTTGACATGACATTCCAATTATGGTCATACTGTCTCTCAAATAAATGTTTGCTTTTTAAAAAAGGGTAATAAATGAAAACATGAGACAAAAAAAGTCATAGGACTGTCCTGATACAAGGCTGTATATTGTTAGATTTCTAAATTTCTGTGTAAAAATATGTAAATGCTTATTCTTATTTTGTAAATTTTTTTTATCTTTTTAATCTTTCTTCTTCATATTCTGGAGAGACTAGAAGTTTAACATATCAATACTTGATGGAAAATACCTGTTCCATGTTATGTCTAAGATGTTTGCTAATCAGACAGTGAGGTTCAGCTCAACTGCCTATGTTATATGGTAATAATATCATTAAGCTTCTCTTTGGGAGGGTTTACAACTTAAGTTTGCAGACCAAAAATTAAAGAAAAAGAAGGGATACAAGGACAACCAACATTTTGGCCACAGCCTTTCAAGGTCAGTAAGGACTTAGGAAATAGGAGAACCTGTATTGTAACATCCTGTAACTCAATTGTGTCCCAAATTTTCTGATCAAGGAGATTATGGGGCCACAGAGGAAAGTGATTGATGATGTAGAGTGTGCCTAAAGAGAGTTGCATGGAGAGAAGACATTCTCTCAAGCTTTCACAAAGAGCAAATTGGTCAAGCAATGGCTATGACTCATCTACATGGCTAACCCTGACAAACGATCTACAAACTGCTGTACAGGGTTTCAGGATAAATGCTGAGGGGATCTGACTGACCTTATCAGATACAAAAGTTACATTTCTTTTTATATAGGTCTCGCTCTTTCTTGGTTTAACCATCCAGCAGAAAATGTAGTATAAAAAGTAAAACCATATTAATATGATGAGCTGTAAAAGGCTCAAGTCAACAACTTCAGACATTGATAGTCTTACTGAAAATCCACTACTATTATGTACTATTGGATTATATTAGGATATTTTGCTGAATTCATGTACCTACAGTATTTAAATGACAATGTAATGCCCTTCTCCGACAAAAATAACCAAAAAAGGGGGATTCAAATGAATGACCACTTTGTGTCTGTATACTCAAAATAGTTACGATAGATATACAGCTCCATTCTCTTAATTCAATGAATAGAGAGGTTTGTTCTAATAGTGTTTGAGACAGGATATCAGGTCTGCATCTTGTACAATGAATAACCACTAAGACAACAATATGCAATGTATTAATTATTGAAAAAGTGCTAGTAATCAGTTGTAAAACCATCATTGCTATTGGGTTCTCAATAAAAATATTTTTAAAAATTTCCTAGAACTCAGTACATAGTTCTGTTATAAGGCCTGCAATGGTGTTCACATTCATGTGTTCCGAAGATAAATTTGAATAAGCTATAGACAATATTATCTAATTTAATTCCCAACAACCTTTCTCAAAAAGTCATAAATCAGCTTTCTTTTAAATGGCCTGTTAATAAAAAATAAAAGCAAGGTAATATTGATGACACCACATATAGAATAAATCACCAAAGTGAGGTGAAGAATGGATGCTTGAGGTGAGTTAACTATTCCCCTATCATTATAACTGAGTGTCATAACAAATTGTGACTGGTGTCTTTCTGGTGTGGGCTCTGATGGTGGTTCCTGATCTAGAATTTTCTTATACCTAGAGAAATTTTCCAGACTATCAACTCAGGATGAAGGTAAAAGTTCTAGTATTAGAACAAATATTAGGCTAGATATAACACAACCCTTGACTTTTCCTGGTTTAAAACCTGAGGTACAGGATCTCAGGATGAATCCTGAGGGGATTTCACTGACCTTATCAGGCCCAAAAGCTACAACTCTTGTTGCATAGGTCCTGCTTCACCTTGGTCTTAACCATCCAGCAGAAAAGTATAAAAACAAAATATAAGAAGTAAAGCCATGCTGTTATGTTGAGCTGTAGCAGACTCAGGTCAACAATTTCTGACATTGCCAGTCAAGTGGAAGACCCGATACTATTATGGGCTACTGGACTCTTTTAGAATATTTTGCTGAGTTAATACACCTATAATATTAAAATAATGGAACTTAGCAAAAAAGGGTATACAGATGAATGTCCATTTTGTATCTGTGTATTCAAAATGGTTAGGATAGATAAATAGTTACATTCTCTTAATGAATACAGTGATTTGTTCTAATGGTGTTTGTAAATAGAATATCATGTCTGTATCTTGTACAGCAATTAACCACTAGGAAGAATGTATGCAATGTGTTAATTATTGAAACTGTCCTACCAATTTGGTTTGAAACTGTCTCATTGCTATTTGTTTCTCAATAAAATTATGGAAAAATTAAAATTAAAATGAATAAATAAAGTAATGGGAATAGAAAAAAAACACAAAAAACCTATTGAGGTCATTTTTGGTCTTGAACACATTTCATTATAGTTGTGCTCATTCTCAAGTTTAGGATTCTCTGATTGGTTTAGTTACCAGGTTTATCATTGTATATATAATTTCTGTAGCATCACAAGTAAAGTACATTTCTGGGTAATTTTACTTACATAGAATTAACTTATGTGTTCTAGCTAAATTTATGCATATATATATATAATGATAGATATTGAAACATAGTAAAGTAGCAATAATGAAAATAAAGGTTAACAGAAAACATCTGAGAGGGAAGAAAAGAGATAAATATGAAGCGTTAAAACAAAACTTTCTAAATTGAAATGCTTCCCTTTGAAATTTGTGTACTCATAGTACAGATTTCTCTATAGTGCTAAGTGACAAATATGTCAACTGAACATGTTATATGTAGCAGAAGAAAAGAGACCACGATTCTTGGCTGAGTTATAGACACAAAAAGAAACACCTACTGGCAATTATAATGTGCTTTTTCTTGGTTTGGACATCACAAGAGGGACTTTAGACACAGCTTTCTGCTTCATTGAGCATTATCTTCTTTCCTGGGTTGGCTGTGCACCAGTACCGCCATAGCAATGCAAAAAGCATAAAGAGAGGAAAATCTGCACCCCTCACAGGCACTGTTGACAAGGGTCACAAGCACTGCAAGAAGCCCACTCTAGTGCAACACACTTTTTTACTAAAACAAATTTTATTTATTTTCAATTTTACTGCCTTCTTTTACATTTTCTAAAGTAAGAAATCTTATGATTTTCTTTTATTGTCAGTTTTATAATATGCAAAATGATAGATCAGGAAAATGTAGTCCAGGGAAACACTCAAGATTCAGGCAGAGAGTATAATTTTTGCACTAGAATATAAATAATAGGAAATGCCTAAAATATGGCTCAGACCCAGTTGTGTCTAGGAGCCTCTCTCATGACCGTGTCCTCCACATCACAGCAATGAGATACACTTCTGCACAATCCCTAAACACCGCTTCATCCTGCCAATCCACCCACCACTGACGCACACTTACGTGCCCTCCCCCTGTCCAGACTCGTTGAGAACAGGAAATGCCACAATGATTTAAAGCTGTGTTATCTAAAAAGCTCTGTGGTCTTTAATCCTCTATATATTTTCTTTTAGATTGATCCTGGAATAAGGTGAACTGACAGTTTATCTCTTTCCTTTCTCTATTGTTTGCTAGAGATACAAGGAACCATAATAAAAAGATGAAAAAAATAGAACCAAATGTATATTTTATACTAAACAATAAATTCTGCAGATATCATTAGTTTATTCATTTTGTCATCCTTATTTGTGAAACTATAGTTAACTTGTTTTGCTTTTTAAATTTGTGATTATATTTTAGAATTCTCAGTTTAAAAGTCAGTATCACAGTGCCTTTAGTGGTACAGTGGACTCACACAAATATAGTCTATATCTTTTGGAGTGTATAATCTAAAATAGATGGGAATAAAAAGCAGGTAGACTATGTAACAGATGTAATTATATATTCATTGTGGAACTAAAATAAAAATATAATAAACCACCCCTGAAGTTCTTTTCCTGTCCAGTGTAAGTGATAAAATAATAATAAACATATGCATTATACAAAAAACTATGTAACATTTGGTAGTATTCTTTTTGTGTATATTTCATAATAAAGAAGAAAAGAACTACTAACCTTCGAGTCAAAAATTAGTTTTACTTTTTCTTCTACTTTCAATCCTTTTATAGCTGCTGGATAATGAATAAGCTGTAAGGGTGGTGACTTATAATATATATGTGGATTAATGTGATACTAGGACCAGGTCTGAATCAAATGTTCCAGAAGATTGCAAGATGTTTGTACTTGTTCTGTGTTTAAGCAACATAAAAGGGCTGAACTGCCTTACAATTCTGGATCAAGAACTGCCTGGATCATGCCACTTTACTGTCCATAAATATCAGATCCCTGTCACCTATTTCCTTTCCAAACTTCTCCACAATTAAAAAAAACTGAATATAATATGTAATTTAAAACTGAACTTGCTTTATTATTGCTACCATCAATTATGCATTTCTTATATTCCCATGTGTAAGGAACTCTAGAGGAAGCTACAGAAATATAATGCCTGGCATGTAGCAATTACCCCAATATTTGTGAAAGAATAACTAATTATTCTTCTTTTTCTAAAAATCATCCTCTGTATTTCAAAAAGTCCCATCCCTGTTTAAATGGATGCCTCCTTCTTCGACTCAAAAAAGCCCTAAATACCTCCTACATATTTTTTATTTGTAGTTAGCTAAGCTCAGTCTTAGCCCCAAGTAGATCCTCCTCGATCTCTATATGTAGTCTGGATTTTCTTCCCCAGATTATTGTACCATATAACCAGTAGGAATTCTCTTAGGGACCAATAATACAATATCTGCTGAAAAGAAGCATGAGCCAATAGGAATTCTCTTTATTGCAGGTTCTGGAAGCCAGGCAGTTCCTCATCTTGGTCTAGAGCCTTAGAGAACATCAGGGCACACACCTTTCTTTTTGATACACAGTGCCTGCTACACCTCTATACTTGCTCAAGTCAGGAGAAAGCTTTTTACCAGCAAGAAGGAAAGCAAAGGTTCTTCCAAAACCCCTTAGGGACTTCTGCTTATAGGTAGTCTTCCATTTCCTGCTATTTCATTACCCCTTACCACCTGTGGCCACAAAATATATTTACACCTCCACAAATTAACACTTCATAGGACTAAATTGTGCATTATTTTGAGGAATGGTGGGGGAAAGTCCTGCAGTTTCACTTTTTGTCATGGCCTATGGGTCGTCCCTATCTCCAGGGTTTCTAAGTTGTGTGAACTACCCACCTGTTGGTCCACTACACACAGCCTTGGTTATCAGATGACTGTGCTGGTATCATAGTGCTTCTGTTCAAATAAACCTTATTTTATCTAATTAATAGTCCAAATTACAAAAGAAGTGATGCCTGTGATTCAAATATTCCAAAGAAGAGTACTGTTCAGTACTTCCATTTATAACCATCTCTGACGTCACAGGGCAGATAGGGTGAGGACAGTGCCATGACATAGTCTGAGAGAACGAGAAAGCAGAAGACCCCATTCACACAACTTTCATTCCAGCGTATGTTAGTCATCCTATATTATTAGTAGTAATTGTTGCTAGTCCATTACTGTGCCTACTTCATCATCTTTATGAAAAAGATGTATGCATAGAAAATTATAGTGTAGATATTGGTATCATCCACGAGTTTTTGGATCCACTGGGGTCTTGGAAAACATTCCACAGAGAAGGGAACTGCCCTGACTCTTGGGCTGGCACATGGTACATGGCAACTTTTGCTAAAAAGGATGCAGAAAAGGGTTGTAAACTGTAGGTCATCTCCATCACTCTTCTCTGATTTTAGCTCAAAAACCTGTCTTAAATCTTTGTGTTCTCATCAGGTAATTCAAGGTCATACTGGTGGTTTCCAGGGCTTAATGTTTATATTCTGCTCAATGTTTTGCCTTTGCATTTCCAAATAGAATGCTTTGAAGCCCCGAGTCTTCACTGAAGCCGCAAAAAATAGAGTATCTCATTGGAGACTGATTATAAAGATGCCAAGTTCATCTCTTAAAACATTTGGAAATTTTCATAAAAAGCTGCCACATGTATTTATCCAAAGTAACTTAGGGTCATGCTATTCTAAGTGTGGTATTCATTATGCATCTATTTCCAGTACAAATTTTAAATGCTTTCTTTCCATTTCTTTCTCTCCTCAAGGGCCTGTAAGAAAGAAATGATGTATTAGTTAGCTTGCCAAACACATGACACACGAGAAAAATTTGCTAGTCTTCTTTAATCTTGCTCTTCACTGACATCTCCCTCTTCCTTATATTTGTGAGATAAAGTGCATTTCATTATTAATATATTAGTAAGATAAATTTTGGCATAATTATGATGTTGTAATACAACAAGGGTTATTATGTCAAATAAATGTAAAGTTAGTTGAAACATTTTAAGGTTGTATTGATAATTTGTCAGCCACTCACTCCAGCCAAAGTCTGTCTTGAATTGCTAATTTTCACTTGTTTATTGTTAAAGTCATTGGTTTAGATGGGCTAAGCCCTTGAGATTACTGCTTAAAGTCATTTAAATCTCCTTGGGGTAGAGCAAAAAGATAAACACTTCATTTTCACCCGACAATCTTCTCATGGACAGTTGTGGTCCATTAGAAGGCCAGTTATTGGCTGATTATCACCATATATTACTTAGGGTGAATCTGTAACTAGTTTCAGAGCCAAAAACAAAAGGGCATAATTTGATAAAAAAAAATCTTATTGCCTGATAGCTCACAGACATCTGTCAGCAGTCTGGGTTTCTTTAAAAGGGCAGCACATGGCTGACTGGTCACAAAGTAGGATTTATAAGTGTAATAATTGCCATATAATTTAACAAATCATTTTTATGACTGAAAATCTGAAGCTTTCAAATTTTTGCTTTTTAGGTTTTAGAGGTAGACTTCTATAAAATGAATTTTAATTCTACTAGAAAGCCTTCATTTAAATTTAAGTAATTTAATGGCAAAATAAAAATGGTTTCAAGTCTTTAAAACTGTTATTTCTTCTTTTTCTTTTTCTTTCTTTCTTTATTTTTTTTTTTGTATTTGGGGAAGGGTCTATAGGGTATTCACAGCCTCAGTACTAGCTCAGACTCATAGTGATCCACCTGCTTACAGCCTCCCAAAAGCTGGGATTACAGGCGCCCACCACCACTCCCAGTCTCTGCTGTCTCATTGTGCCCCTGGGGTGGGGCTGGCTTGTGCAGGGGCCCAGGGATCAAACCCCGGGCCCCTGCACATGCTTGAAGGAACTTTAGTCTACTGAGATATTTGACTGGCCCATTAATATTTTCTTTTAGTTTAGAATATACTATGGATATTAAAATACTGTAATTAGAGATTTTAGGATCATATTTCTTTGAAACATCAATAGTTAACATATTAGCTAATTGGCAAAATAAATTTTCACCAAATCAAAACGGACTTTTTTGGAAGAGCTAAAAAATGCCTCAGAATGAGTTCATACTGCTCTGTACAACCATTCCATTGAAACTTAGCACATCTTTTTTTTTTTTTTAAAACTGGGAATTGAACTCAGGCCCTTGCACTTGCCAGGCAAGCACTTATTCTACTGAGCTATCTCCCCAGCCCCTATCCTAGAATATCTTAATGTGTCAAGAAAATAACCTCCCCAAGCTTAGATCTACCTATCGTGGGTTGTTATATATATAAAATTAGATGTGTTATGTAAATTAGTAATTAAAATTTTTGCCACATGATATGTACTTGATATCTTAGGGTGATTGTGTATTTTTTATTGGACTCACTGAGGCAAAATACTGTTTTTGGAAATGCGAGTCATAATCTGAAGGAAAATTTTAAAAAGTTCATATTAGCACAAATAGATATTTCTTTTATAAATATCCATGAATGAACTCCCATCTGATAAAATGACTTTACAGAATGATCATATGCATTGTACATCAAGAGAACTAGGAAGTTATGAAGAGATATTTCTTTAAATATCATATTAAAACAATACACAGGAGAAGCATATATATTATTTTATTTCAAAGAGAGGAGAAAAGTATAAATTGGCATAGTTGGAGGAGTTTTCACAGAGCAGACAAGACTACAGAAGGAAATTGAATTAGCGGAGATCTGTCCAGTCCATTTGTGTAGTCCATTATGAAGGAGCTGCTGGGCCAGTTATATATTTGTGTGGGAAGCAGAGGGCAAAGGAGCTATTGACCATGTTTGAGCAGTTTCATAACACAAATCCAAATCCTCTTACTCTGTTTCCTTCATTTCAATTTTTACAATTTATAATAATCAGGTTGGCCAAATAGCTCAGTGGATTAAAGCGCCTGCATGCAAGCTCAGGGGTCAGGAGTTCAATCCCTGAGCCTGCTGTTCTGGCCCTGTCCTCCAGGGTGCCCTGAAATGGCAATTGAGACTAGGCGTGGTGGCATGCACTTGTAATCCCAGCACTTGCTAGGCTGTAAACAGGCGGATCACTATGAGTCCGATCTAGTAGTGAGACCCTGAACACCCTGTAGACCCTTCCCTAAAATACAAAAATAAATTTTTTATAATAATCATTTTCTATTTCTTCAAATATTCATAATCTGTCTCCCCCATTAAAATGTAAATTATATTGGGGCAGTCTTTGTTTTCATTCAGAACACACTGTACAAGATATGAAATGAAATAATGTTCAAAAATAAAAAAAATTTGGTAAATAATACAGTTGAGTGAAGTTTGCTGGGTAAATTGTGGAAAGATGCTCCTAAGTATTAACCAGAGAATCCCATGCTACCCCCCCCCGTTAGTCTTGCGCTGTAGAGCTTCTCAAGGGGCTCTCTACTCCTGCAAGGTGCAGTAGTGATCACAACTCAGCAGGACACTAGGGTTTAAAGCATCACGTTCTCATCTTTCAAATTTAAATCTATTGTCCAGTTGTAAGAAAAAGATCTATGAAATGTAATATATTCTTTCCCCTCAAAGCTAAAGAATCAATGAAGTGACAAGGAGTTGGGGAGCATAGGAAAGAAGGAAATTATTGGAGTTGAGACCAAAAGGGAGTAATAATAATGAAATGTTTAATAAATCTCAGTAAAAATCATATGGTCACAGATTGAGACATTTTTCAAATGAATCAATAAATATATCAGAAGAGAAATGACAGTGATTAAGAACCACAGAGCTTCCCTCTGCTTTCACTGCAGTGATGTTCCACAAATGCTCTAGAACATGCATGTTACTGGCAGAAAAGGGATGAATGCAGGACATTAATATCAAGCTCAGTGTACTATGAATTATTAAGGGTTAGAAATCCTAAAGGATCAGAAAGAGCTCAGTACAGGAGCATTCGATACACAAGTTGTTTCAGTAGAGCAGGAAGATACAAACAATATGATATTCACAGCCTCAGAAACTAGTGTCAGGAAATTCTAAAGGCATAGTCTCTTACTTGTAAAATTAATCATAACTCAAATATGTATTTATTCATCAGTACATGTCCCCACACATTTTTGTACCATTACAGTTTAGTTCTCAGACATCTCCCCAAAATCGCATGTATTCAGAGGTAAAACTTTGGGAAGATGGTTAGATGAGAAGGGTTCTAACTTTCTTCATGGAGTACTCTGTTGATGAGATCAGAATTTGATCATATGATTGGAGGCAATGGAAACTTAGGGGATGTGACCTAGTGGAAAGCGATGGATCATGGGAGTGAGACTTTGTCCCTGGCTTTTCCCGCTCTGAGTCCTTCTGCTTCCTGGAGAACCTGTGAAGTGAGTAGTTTCCCTCTGCCATCGTATTTCTAACTTAGGGCCAGCTGAACATGGAGTGAAAATTTTCTCCTTTAAATTGTGTATACTAGACATTATGTCACAGAAATGGAGAACACATGCACACACACGCGCGCACACATACACACACAGAGTTCCCGTATATTCTTACCTAATCTATTAGAACTTTTTGTTTTAAATACTTGTCAATCATTCTTTAATGTTGACTGAGGCCCAGGCCATATGAGTGCAATTACATCGTGTATTATCTAGTAGTATTTTATAGTAGGTTGGTATTATAAATCATTCAGAAATGGGAAAACAGAATCTTGAACTTGTGATGACTATAAAAACCAAGCAGTCATCCATGAACCCATTTACTTGCTCATTCACAACATGTGTTCCTTTGATCAGAAAGCAAGAGTTCCTTATCAGAATTTATTATCAATTTAAGTTGATACAGATTTTTGACTGATATGGATAATATGCTCACCCTCGTGCCCAGTAAAGCTAGGAAAGAGGGTCTTCCATCCTCTATAGCATGAAACATTAACAAAGAAAAAAACCTGCTACTTATAAAATAATATCTTCATATAAAATAATATCTTCCGTGATAAAAGAAAATGTAAAGAACTTTAGGACAAGACAGTTCTGCATAGGTTCTAGATTCCTCTAGTGACTCCATCTCCCTTAGCCTGGCCAGGTTTCTGCTGACTGACTGAAAAGCTAATGACAGAGAGAAAAAGAGAGGTTGAAAGAGAGAGAAAGGAAGAGAGGAAGACAAGAAGAAAGAGAAACAGAGAGGCAGAGAGAGAGAGAGAGAGAGAGAGAGAGAGAGAGAGAGAGAGAGAAACAGACATAAGACACAAAAACAGACACAGATATATATATAGAGAGAGAGCATATGAAATCTGCATAAAAAGAACAAGAGTTAATCCCTCTAGCTAATCTCCCAGAGCTCCTCAATAAAGTACATTGCCATGTATGTAAGAAAATTTTAGACTGGAGGGACAAAATCTTATGACCTTGAAAGTTGATACTTTACTCAACATTTCCACTTAGAACCTTATGAAACCAAAATTATGATTGATTATGTAGATACGAGAGTCTGCCCCTTTGCCGCCAACACCCTCTTGGTTTATCTCCATTTCTCCTGAATTATTGGTGTCTCCATAGCTACATGTCTGATCTGACATTATGAAATTGATCCTTAAGGAATGAAAGATTAGGGTGAAAAATTGAGATGCATGGGCAAGAGTATTGATTAGACACATCATTAAGTATACATAAAGGTATAATGGAGATCTGTGGGGATGATTATATTTGTTCATATGGTCTCTCTGAATTGTGTATTCTATCAGTTGACACTTGTTTATAAAGTATGTGTCTTTTGCCAAAAGCATTATATCATCAAGTATATGTCTCTTGCATTTAGTTTAAAGCACAATTATAATGCAGTATCTGAAATTTAATTCTAGGTATAATTATTTTAATTATGTCTAATTCTTCAAACCATGAACTAAAATAATTGAAACTCTACCTTTGAGGATAAAAAGACTTATTAAACTATGTGTCTCTATTTATTCCCTTGTATTTCAAAACTAAACAGTCTGTGTGATACCTTATACATACAGAGTATTACTTCATACCCTTGAAAATGCAACTGTTTGCAAATATAATTGCTCAGTCTACAAGGGATAGCTTTATTTTAACTCCCTTCTATTTACCTTCTCTAGCCATGAACACTAATTTTGGGAATTCCTTTTCATACTGGACCTCCACTTTTCAAATGTGAAAAAAAATCTTTGTCAATGCAATCAATCCCAAACTTCCTAAACTGAACCATTGACCTCATAACTAATCCTTCACTAAGACTAGTCACAAATTAGAATTAAATTTTAATTATCTGTGAGGTCTCTCATGTCTCTGTGTTATTCATTTTCAGCCAAGTATGCTGTTGGTGAGAGTTAAAAGAAATCGAGTAGCATTTTATACTTAGAAACATCTTTTGACTATGAAAGAACTCTCATCTTTGCACAAAAATCATAGTCTCTCCTCTCTTTTATCCATGTGAATGTTCACTTTCAGAACTACCAAATCAATTCATATAATTACCTTGTATTGCTTAGACTTGCACAGTACTTTTCAAAATTATTCTCTAGGTCTCCTCCAAGATTTTGGCTGGGAGTGACAGACTCTCCTCCGCAGTTCTATTTGTCAGATTAACATCGGAAAGCAGAATTTGCATCCAGTCACCAAGACTTCAGTGATCAAATGAACAAATGGAACTAATGTGGAATAATAATGGTAGAGCTGGCTTTTATGAACAGAGGACTGAAAGGGATTTTTATGAAACATGCAGTTCACACTGAAAAAAAATCCCCAAAGTCATTGAATACTGAATGCATTTTGTTTCTTATGTCACCTAGGATTATCATTGTCTCTTCTAGGACATTCATGATTCTCATTTTATAAATCACATTCTTGGGAACTTTTTCATAATCATTTTAAACATTAGTCATGTCTATACACAGAGGTGCTCTTTTTTTCTTCAAATAGAACCCTGTACACTAGCTGTGCATTTTGTACATTTGAAAATGTGGGCCAAAGTGGGAGAATTTTTTAAGACTGCAGTGAAAAGAGATCCTAGGAGACTATCATAAAAGTAATGAATGCTAAACGTGTATTTTCTGCATGGAATGCATACACAACAGTTTTACTTTTTCTCCATGGTTGTTGTGAAGGTGATTGAAAAATATTGCAGAGAAAAAAAGTGGTTTTTAAACAGGTTCTTTCAAAAGATGAACTTAATTATGCTGCTAACTCTCTTACATATGGATTAATTGATATAACTAATTAAAGTAGATATGTATACTTTTCTGTCTGAAAAAACTGAGATGATATAGATTCTACTTTGCATTATCAAAACTACTTTAAAAGCCAAATATACCTTAGGATTTTCCCAAAGTAGGATATCATGGCTATAAATATTAAAATGACTAAGAATTTAAACCAATCTCCCAAATCACCATTTTCCCCTCAAATTATCTTCCATTTCTTTATATTGCATTATTTAACTCTATCTGGCCTCTTTCCTTTCTCTTTTTCTGCCTCGATTCATACCCAGAGGTGTATGTGGCTAGATATCAATCATTCCTTAATATTCACATTACACTGTTACTGGGATGTTTTTCAGGTCTTTCCTCTGTCTTCCTCCATCAAGATAAATTTTCTCTCTCTCTCTGGTACACTCATGGGCAGAAAAGTAGATAACAAAAATGGAAAGAAAGTGCATATAAGAACTTTTGCTTGACAGATATCATATTTAAAAAATTTCCTAGGAGAGATAATTTGAAAATTTTTAAGAAAAACTTTTGAGCAGTACACACAATTTTTGAAAAGTAATATACAACATTACACAAAGTTGGCACCTACAACTATTTTCATAGGTTTCAATGTTAATAAAGGATGCTATCTCCATCATGCTTTGTATTATACATTTTAACAAACTAAATGCTTTCATACCCCATAATAAATGGGGAAACCCATAGCAGTCACCTGTCCACTGCTGTAACAGAATACCTGAAATAATGGAAAACAAGAGTTTATTTTAGCTCATGATTTCAGAGGTTTCAGTACATGGTCACATACTCCTGTTGCTTTGGGCCTGCATGGGCAAAGGATATTTTTGCACAAAGGTGAGGTGGAGGAGGTCTGTTTACCTCATGGTAGCCAGGAAGCAAAGAAGTAGACAGGAAATGGCCAAGTTGTAGTATCCACCCCAACTACATACTGCTAATGACCTATTTTCCTCCCATAAAGCCGCATGTACTAATGGTTCCAGAGCCTCACAGTAGTGTCAAAGGGTAGCAACCAGTCCTTTAGAGATGGTGTAACTAAGTATAGTAGTCTGTCCTATGGATAAGTGCAAAGCCAGTGAATACAACTAGACAGATGCCTTACTTGCAGCAAGTTAAGAGAGCACTGGGGTTATTTACAAAACAATACTATTGCTGATCAAGGAGCTGTGGCGATTTTTTGGGGGGACCCTATACATTCATACAGGAAAGCACAAGTAGAGACAGGCATATTTCTGAGCATGCTCAGTTGAACATTACAGAGTACACGTTTAAAAAGGAAAAATGGCCGACACGTGTCTGGGTATGCTAGGCTCAAGGTCATAGAAAATAGACTCAAAAAAGAAGGATAATGAATACTTTCCTGGGCAAAGGTCACATGTTCAAAGAGAAAAGATGACAGACAGTAGTGCTTGTGTGCATACAAGCATTTCAGTATCTTAATGAGCCAAGTTTTTTTCCAGGTGGCCTAAAAAAATGAGTCAGTGTTGACTCAGTAAGTTGGCTGGTTCCTTATAAGTTTCAGCAGAGTTCTTTCTGGAAAACAAAAGGACACTTTGAAGGTACATTAACAGTCTTTCTAACATTCTCCCAGTAGCAGTGGGATTTTTCCCTTAAAGATGGTTACCTGGCTTAACAACTGAAAGATCTTTGGGAGATATTCAAGGTCCAATCTACATCAAAGCCCTACTTTTAAAAGCTATGAATTTTGGAAGATGGGCCTTTAGGAAGGAATTCAGTAGAACAGCTCATGAGGATTCAATCCCCATGATGGGATTACTGTTCTTATAAAATGAAAAGCCTGGAGCTCCCCCTTTCTCTAACTAGGAAAAAGCATACCAGGAATGCAGCCATTTTGTAATCCAAGAAGACATTTGTAAAACTCTGTGAAAGCCCACTGACCTCAGACTTCCAACCTCCAGAAATGTAAGAAAAAAAGTTCTGAAGCTTAAGATCTACCTGTTTTGACTGTGGAGTCAGCTTTGTCACTGTCTGTTCGACACCAGGAGGAAGACAGAGCTGGCTACCCAGACCAAAGGTGTATTTAGGGGAAGCAGTTGTGGGTGCTATCACTGCGGATTTTTGTTTTGTGTCAGTAAGTAATCTATAAAGTGCCAGCATGGGAAAGAAATGGAAAAAGGGAAAAACTGGTGCAGTTGATGATTCTTCTGAATCTTTAGAATCTATGTGCAGACACATTAAAAAATGATTAGAACAACGTAATTTGAAAAAAGGATTTAGTGAATGTAGAATGGAATATTTGCCAAGACTGTAAACTGGACAATAAAATAAAAGATCAATATGAAGAAGAAACTCCTTCAGTTTGGCTATCTTAAATGTGGCCATCAGGGGTGTGGCAGAAGTTCTCAGGAGAAGCACGCCTTGAAGCACTACATGATACCAAGATTCAAGGCTCAATGTCTGGTCCTTGGCTTGGACAACTGGAGTTTCTGGTGTTACATGTGTCACTGAAGTCCAGTAGTGCAGTTCAAGTCAATTAGGCCAAGTGGTTGATTATGTTGGCAAACAAGCAAGTGTTACAACTCCAAAACCAGAGAAAGATAAAGGGAACATTGCACTTAAAAATAAAAAATTAGACAAACAAATTAAAAATGAACAAGAGAAAGAAAAAAATGGAAGACATGGATAAGGAAAATCCTCTCCAAAATTCTAATTCCTGGACTACAGTGAAATGGCTGAGTAATCTGGGAAATATATGTTTCTTCAATGCAGTTATACAAAATTTGTCACAAACACCAGTGCTGAGAGAACTACTAAAAGAAGTGAAAATGTCTTGAGCAGTTACAAAAATTGAACCACCTGATTTGACACTAAAAGAACCCATAGAAATAAACCTTGAACCTCCTGGCCATCTGACATTAGCTTTGAGCCACTTTCTCAGTGAGATGCACGAGACCCAGAGAAAATTGTGACACCTACAGAACTCTTTGCACAGGTCTGTAAAAAGGCAATATGGTTTAGAGGCTACCAGCAGCAAGACAGTCAGAGCTACTTCGCTATTTATTGGATGGGATGAGAGCAGAAGAGCACCAAAGAATGAGTAAAGGAATGCTTAAAGCAGTTGGCAATTCTGCTGAAAAAATTGGATGAAGAGCTAAAAAATAAAGTGAAAGATTATGAAAAGAAAAAATCAGCACCAAGTTTTGTGGACTGATCTTTGGTGGTGAACTAACCAGTACAATCATGTGTGATGAATGCAGGACTGTCTCCTCGGTTCATGAATCTTTGCTTGATTTGTCACTTCCAGTTTTAGATGAATAGAGTGGTAAGAAAAGTAAAAATGACCAAAATGTGGAAAAGACAATGGAGGAAGATAGTAAGGAGAGTGAAAGTGAAAAAGATAATGACAGTTATATAAAGGAAATAAAGGATATCCCTTCAGGGACAAGTAAGCACTTACAGAAAAAGCAAAGAAGCTAGCCAAGAAGCAAGCCAATAATGAAAGAAGGCAACAAAAAATTCAAGAAAAAGTTCTTCATGTAAATAATATCTATACTGTTGACCAGCCTGAAGATCATGAATGTGAGGTCACTTCAGGAAGAAATGGAGATTAAATCCACCCATGTTTCACAAGAGGAAGTTGCTCATGAAGAATTGTGTGTCAATCAGAAAGATTTGAATGGCCAAGAAAAAGTAATAGAAAGCATAACTGATCATCAGAAATCCATAGAAGAAGTAGATATAATAAATATCAACATGGATAACGATCTAGAGGATTTTTGCATCTTCCACTGACGGTGCTAGGACTTCAGATGGTGCCTATCTGACGAAAGAGAGCAGTGGTGAAGTGGACATTTCCAGTGATTTCAAGCACCTTAACTTAAGTGGTGCTCTTGAACCTGATGAAATAGAATAGAGATTTTGAGTGATGGTCACGTTCCTGTGACAAAGCTGTGTGAGGTTGTTAATGAAGATCCAGAAACTGCCTTTTATACTCTTGCAAACAGGAAAGCTTTCGGTACTGATGAATGTTCAATCCAATGTTGTTTATATCAGTTCACTCGTGATGAGAAACTTCAAGATGCAAATAAACTGTTGTGTGAAGTATGAATACCAAGACAATGTAATGGACAAAAGGCAAATATAAAAGAATGAGAGGAAGCAGATTTACACTAATGCTAAAAAGCAAATGCTAACCTCTCTTGCTCTTCCTGTTCTCATTCTTCAAAGAGATTTCATCAGGCTGGTTTTAGCTTATATAAATTTAATAAACACATAAAGTTTCCAGAAATCTTCGATTTGGCTCCTTTTTGTTCTCTTAAGTGCAAGAACATTGCTGAAGAAAATACTAGAATACTATATTCCTTATATGGTATTGTTGAACCCAGTGGTACAATGAGATCAGGGTATTATGCTGCATGTGCCAAAGCCAGAAGTGCAAATAATCAGCTCTCTAATCTTGTTCTTCATGGTGATATTCCACAAGATTTTGAAATGGAATCCATCAAAGGGCAGTGGTTCCACACCAGCGATACCCATGTGCAAGCTGTACTTGCAGCTAAAATCCTGAGCTCACAAGCTTATCTTCTCTTTTAAGAAAGAATACTGTAAGGACAGAGTGTTTCCTCTGGAAGCCTTAATAGCTTTTTACAATGGCTGTACTAACAATAAAAATTTTAAGACTATAAATCATGTTCACATGAAAAAAAGAAATCATATTCAAATACTGAAGGGGAAAAAAATCCTGGAAAATTCAGTAGTTTGTTTTTGTTTGTGTTAGTGTTTTTTATTCCTGCTTTGTGTCTGGAAATTTGAATGAATGCTTCTGTAATTAACATGTGGTTGATGGGTCATGGCATATCAATACACTGACTTACCTCTCCCCCAAAAAGATCTACCTGTTTTATGGTATTTTATAAGAGCATGGTATTTTATCTGAGCTAAGACAGAAATGTACTGTAACTAGTTTGTGACCAATAGTTGGTATGTGTAGATTTAGATTATTTAATTCATGGTAATTGATAAAAGGCTAGTCCTCACTGTAAGAACAATAAACTAAATCAGGTTTATGATCTGTCAAAATTGTCTAATTTAATTAGCAACTCAAGGAAAAATGCCAGTAAGAATACCATTTGTTCTGATTCCAGAAAAAAATATAGAATGATAAAGCTGTAGAACAATAGAATAATAGAATGATAAATGGACGGATGGATAGATAGATAGATAGATAGATAGATAGATAGATAGATAGATAGATAGATAGATAGGAAGAGACAAGCTAGCAGAAACTTGTCCTGAGATTTTGGTTGAATGGGAAAAATCACCAGCCACCTTCATTATCTTATATCAAGCATCTCTGCTTTCCCTGCTAGACTCATCTAGTGAGAGATACACAATTTCAAATTGTGTCTTTGTTTAAAACAAAACAAAAGTATTATATGAAAGATTATACAGTATCAACACATATAAAAATTACATCCAGGACAATAATATAATTCTCTTTGGCAAAGAAAAAAATTGATCTCTTTTTAAAGAAGAGAAATTGGAAAGAAGCAACTGAAAAGTTGTGAACCAGTTCTGGGAAAGTGTTCAGGTAGAAATTGAGGTTCTAGGAAAGGATTCTCATGTTTTTCATCCACCTACTTAGATCAAATTCTTTGTGATTCCAAGGGTAAGTATGTGCCAATTTAAAGGGCACTGTCTAAGATATTTTAATACACCAATGCCTGGTTTCAACTCTCATAGTTTCTTAGTCAGACAACTTGAAAAAAATGGCTTGGAAGTTACTTAGAGAAAACAGAACTAGGGTGAAAGAACTTAGTAGGAAGAAAATGGTGCTGCTGTTGTGAGAGACACTAACGTGAACTGTTTACTCCAGACACTGAAATACTGGGAGCACGTACAAATTTGTGATGGTTTTCTACTTAGGAATTTGTAGTAATCTGAATGATGATTAGAGATTCCCTCGGAACTGAACAATTCTGCTTCCTAGGATGGTGTCCATGTTGGTGACAAGTTCACATAATTGCCTACATGACTGATAGAAAGTATAGCAGTCATTTTCTCTTTCATGGCTCTGTTCTCCAGCATTTCTTTTTTGCCCCTGAAATACATTAAGAAAACAGCTCCTGTGTATGACATAACTAATGAATAATATTAAACTTGTTACCAAATAACTTTGCAATGCTAGTGAAGCATTCTAGTTTCTATTTCTTAAAAAGAAATAACAGTATGTTCCTTCTGTTACAAATTGGTCCTGCCATCTCCAAGAGCAAACATCAAGGACAAAATGGTATTTTGCTTTGCAGTCCATTCAGCAACATTTAGCTCAATTTTTGTAATGTCTTCTACCAAAATCTGTTTTCTTTTCTATTTGTCATGTACTGTATTTTGTTCTGTTAAGGGCACTTAGTGGTACTGTATAATTTGTATCTTTTTTTTGTTTTATACTTTTCCAAAGAGACCAATCTAATATTTTATGGCATTCAGAATGATTTTGTTTTCCTTAAATGTCATTCATAAGACATGTCCTCTGGTTAACGTAGACCTGTGGGTAAGCAAAACAGTTTTTGATGTGATTGTTGTTCTCTTATCATAAAGCATTTTTTAAAATAGTGAAATGGCACTAATCGTTTGTCTTGCATCATGTTCCCCTAGAGAAAAGAGCTTGTGACTTTGCAGCAGGGTGGGGATCAATTGCAAGGAAGAGCTCTTAGGAGAGGTTCATAATGGAGTGAGGAGAAGGTCGTGGAGGGGCATGTGCCAAGCAGTGATGACGATTTTGCTCAAGTCACCGTCAGCCTGTTCCAAGGGGCACTCTAGAACACATCTGATGGTGTAGCACCCTCCATCCCTGAGGCAAAGGCACAACCTTTGCATCCCCAGATCATTCTGCTGCTGACCACAGAGGTCACCTGCAGGTGACCTCAGACATTTCCCAGCAAAATGGCTTTCAGCAAAAGGTTTTATTGTTTTTTAGCTCCTTTCGCTATTTAAAGATAATTGCACTTATGAGAGAGAAGCAGAGAGACAGATGCCGCGCTGGGCAAACATGAACGTGGAGGCCTGGAAGGGGCTCCCAGAGCTGCGTCCACGGCTGCTGGCCAGTCAAATGTAGTTTTGCAAATGTAATGTTAAGGGTTTTCATTAAAATCCATTAACATTTAAGTAAAATCTAGAGACAGGGAGAGAAAACTGCTTCATTTGATAGATCTCAAAGCTACTACCAACAAGGACTCAAGGAGAGTGTTTCAGAGAAAAAAAAAAAGCAAACAAAAAACCCACAGCTGCTGTGGCCTGTGTGACTTACCTGCTTCATGACCCTGAGGAGTTACTTTTCTGAATCCTGTTCATCATCTTTTCAACTGCAGTCATGCTGCCTATGAACATATGATTGGGAGACCATGTGTGAATTTGGTGACAAAGAGGAGAAACTGATTAAATGGTGGTTTCTTTGTGGCATCTAGACAGGGTTTTGTGCTCCATTTCATACCCTCAGACATTTGCTTAAAAACAAAATTATGCCTTTGGAAAATGTGGCACTTGGTGCAAATGGCATCTCTACTGGTAGAAATGCTCAACATTGTGTGTCATCTTGAGTAAGACAAAGAACATTTAGTTTTATGTTTTCACTTTATTTTTTAATAATTTTATTGTGAAATAAATAGCAATGAGACAGTTTCAAAACCGATTACTAGTACAGTTTCAATAATAAATACATTGCACATTTTTGTCTCAGTGGTTATTCATTGTACAAGATGCAGACAGGACATCCCATCCACAAACACTATTAGAACAAATCTTATTCTTTAAGAGAATGTAGCTGTATATCTATCCTAACTATTTTGAATATACAGATACAAAATGGTCCTTCATTTGTATTTCCTTTTTTGTTTAGTTTTGTCAGAGAAAGGTATTCCATTGTCAATTAAGTATTATAGGTGCATGAATTCAGCAAAATAATCCAATATAGTCTAGTAGTCCATAACAGTAGTAGGTCATCTGCAGGACTAGCAATGTCAGAAGTTGTTGAACTGAGCCCTTTACAGACCATATGTTTTCACTTTAGAAGATCAAATAGTCAGATATGTTAATAACGCTCCATTCAGATGTATCATTGCATCAGTAAAACTGAATCACATTCTTTCAAGACTTAGAAGGAAAATTAGTCTTTATATAATACTAAAGTGCTGTAGTCAGCAAATCATAAACAGTTCTGACAAGCGTTGCATTATTTAAGAAGGTCACTGACAGATTCCAAAGCAGCACATTATCGTATATGTGAGATGCCCAAAGGGATAGGAGACTCTCATGGTGGCCTAATGGTGTCTGAAATGGCAGGAAAATTGGAAGGAGCTAAATAAGGTAGCAGAAGGCCATCCATAAGTCTACTTTTGTCAAATTAATGTCCAATATTACATGAGCAATAGTTTTTCAAATTGCGTATATTCTATTCTATATAATTTATACATATTTGTCAATCAATGGAATATTATTATTTTGTACATGAAGAGTAACTACATGTGTTTGAGGTTTATAAAGTCATTAAGTGGGGCCAGGGAGATAGCTCAGTAGAATAAGCGCTTGCCTGGCAAGCTCAGGGTCCTGAGTTCAATCCCCAGTACCACAAAAAAAAAGTCATTAAGTTAGTAAATAGCCCCCCATATAGATCTCATATTCATATTTAAGGTTACATACTTAGCATATTGATATATTTTAAGAAAGGATGGACTTTTTTTTTCTGAACCAGGAATTGAACTCAGGTCTTTGCGCTTGCCAAGCAAGTGCTTATTTTACTGAGCTACCTCCCTGACCCCTAGGATGGACTTTGTTTTTCACCCTAAAGCCATGTATCTTAATCCACTTGGTAAATGGAAAATATTCTCCGTTTTTACATCTAGGACTGGATATATGACCGTACCTTTCCTGATTACATCTGGCCATGTGGCCGATTAATTACACATGTACATGTAGTAGCCATTGTACTAGATGTATGAGATCCATTTGTGAATAAAATAAATATATCCCAGTCCTCATAATACCTAAGTTAAATGCAAGGACAAACATAAGAAAATGTTACAATAGCTATATTATAACACATCTTGCATGACACAAAATGAAAGAGGTGAATGAGAGACCATGAAAGGCAGAACCGTTGGAGATGACCTCATGCAGAAGTAACATTTAACATGAGAGCTGAATTATGAGCAGTAGTCAGCGAAGAGAGTGGGTAAGAGTTGAAAGCTTGAGGAATGATTTGTATGAAGGTTCTGAAGATGGAAAGTCCCTTTCAAGTTCCAGGAATAGTCATAAATCAAATGTGAGAGGAACAGAGTGACCAATGATGAATGATGCTGAAGTGAGATTAAGATGGAAATAGAGGCAGGTGCCACGTGAAAGTGTTTGGATTTTATCCAAGTGCAAATACGCACATTTGTATTTGAAGGACAGACAGAATTGACAGATATCAAGCAGATGAGACTCTTATGATTCCATTTGCACTTTTAAAAGTTTCCCCCAGCAACCTTAAGAAGGGAACAGGAGGATTAGCAGTGGCAGTGAGAACGCTAAGGGGACGACTACAGAACTGCAAGGCTGAACTAGAAAGGTGTCCTGGAAGGTGGACATGAAGTGAAGCGGATACACTTGAACAAACAGTGGAGGTAGGATGGGAGGTCAAAGTGATGAATGGTAGGCAGAGAGAGGCAGTGAGGGTTGTGATGGGAGCCCCGGGGTCCAGACGTGGCCAGGGGCTCCGCTGGCATGCCATCCCAACCTGAGGTGAAGGAGACAGAAACAGGTAGAAGACACTCAGGAGAGAAATCTGCTGGGAACACTTGCTAAGTCTGAGATTCCTGTGAAAATAAAATGAAGATTTGAATATAAAAGTATTTTAGCATGTCTAGATCCTCAAGAGGACTTTTTTCTTTTTCTTTTTCTTTTTTTTAAAGAGGAATTTCAAACTGAAGCTATGAATACCAAGTTACCAAGTTACTAACACTATGATTTTACTTAAAGTTAGGTAAATAAGTAATATTGTATCAGGACAGCAGAAAGAGACACAGGGAGAAACAGACAGACAGACAGACACAGAGACAGACACATTGAGAGGGAGGGGGGGGAGGGAGAGAGAGAGAGAGAGAGAGAGAGAGAGAGAGAGAGAGAGAGAGAGAGAGAAATAGTTCAGGCTCTGAAAAAAAAAAAGATTTTACCACTATGTTTTTGCAATTCCATGTTACATGTCATTACAGCCAGCATTTCATGTCCAAAGAAGGTGAGGAGAAAAGTTAGAAAGAAGGTAGCATCTCAGAGACTCAAAAACAGAAATACCTGCAGCCTCCTCTGAGCTTCAAACTCCTCCTCCCTTTCCTCCTTGTAAGACCTTCTGATTGTAACTTAGCACAAAAGGGTTTGATGTCTTCATTCCCCATCTCTGTCACTCCATTATTCCAATGAGCTTCATTGGGCTAGAGGCACCACTTAACTAAGACGGAAAATTATGCTAAGACAGTGGACAAGGAACTATCTCTAGATAACTATGTAAGAGTTAAAGGAATACAGAATAGAGCCATTTGCTGCTGCTAAATTCCAAGTGGAAGAGGGGTAAAACATCACTTAGCCCCACAGAGCTCTCCTCGCACAGAAATTGTACAGGAAATCATTGGAGAAGAAAAATGAAAAGACAAGACCAATCTCCATGCCTATTACATTGAATAAAAACCAAATGCATCATATTTAAATGAGGTAAATTTCTTAATTTAATTGGGTATAACATTTAAATATCAAAACTAGGACACTAATTTAGACTTGAGCTAAAAATGATGCAGAAGAGAGTTGAAGGATAGTACAGTGCAGTGAGTCACACGTACAACACAATCCATCAAAACCACAGAGCCTGTAATGTTCTTGTTTTATATTAGATTGAAAAATGACTTCAGAGCATGTTCTTAGAAGGATAAGCGGTGAGAAATCTAACTTGAGGGAAAACCACTTGATATGAGCTTTGTAGGATAATGTATGAGTCTATCAGCCACAATTAATAATATTTAGAGACTTCAGTGGCCCTGGGGTGTATGGTAAACAGAATCCAGGTACACTTGTCAGTGAGTGTGTCAGAATGTTACTTAGGAAGAGTTAGACAAGTTACCTGACTATGTTCCACTCCATTTGGGGTATAAATGAGTGATACAAAAATAACATAGATCAGATACTGATGTACAGGTGTTATTTAGATTTTTGACACTATATTTTAAATGCAATAATATTTGGCTATAGCTTTAAAAGTAGCAAATAAATGTAAATATAAAGTTTTACAGACAAAATAAATAGGAAAGATCCTAATGAATTTATATTCACATTTTGGGATTGATGTCATTTTAAAGGGCTCTTATGCTTGTTTAGAAATTGTGGAAGTGTCAAGAGTTGTTATGAACTGTGCTACTATAAGCACAGATATACATATACAAAGTCTCTGTAATATGATGAGTTCAACTTTTTAAAAAATGTATTTAGTACAGTGTCTACAGGATCTCAATACACAGATGAGACTTCTAGTGATCTTCCTGTTTTCAACTTCCCAAACCCTGGGATTATAGGTGTACCTCCACACCCAGTCTCAATCGCCATCTCAATTGTGGGGCTGGAACGGCACTCTGGGAATCAAACCCTGGTCCCTGTACCTGCCTAAGCAGGTGCTTTAGTTCACTGAGCTATCTGGCCAGCCCTAACCTCAACTTTTATGGGAAGATATCCAGAAATGAGATAGTTGGGTCAAATGTAATTTCTAGTTTTAGTTTTTTTTGAGGAATCTCCATAGTGGTTGTACTAGCTTACATTCTTCTACATTCTTACCATGAACGTAGAAGAGTTCTTCTCACATTCACATAGCTAGAAATTATTATTTGATTATGTCCATCAACAGATGAATGGGTTAAAAAAAAAAAAAAGGTTTTACATGGGGCCAGGGAAATAGCTCAGTAAAATAAGTGCTTGCCTGGCCAAATAAATAAATAAATAAAATAAAAATAAAATAAAATAAAAAAGTATTTATACACAATGGAGTACTACGCTGCCACAAAGAAAGATAAACTTGAGGCCTCAATAGGCAACTAGACAACATAATGCTGAGGGTAATAAGTCAGACACACAAGTGTATGGTTTCTCTTATGTCAGAAATTATGTATGCAGCAAAATAGAAGACAGATAACTAGGAAGTAGAGAGAAAGTGAAACAATTCCCCCAGTTATTTATTTTGTTGTTTCAAAAATATTTTAAGGTATGTGCAAATTTGTTTCACTTACACTATGTATTGCTTTTGAAAAGAAAATTTTGAGTTTTGCGAAATCACAGGATTTTAAATTAAGAAGATTCAATTAAAAAGTAAGGGGCCGAGGAGATGGCTCAGTTCCAGAATAAGAAGAAGAAGAAGAAGAGGAAGAAGAAGGAGGAGGAGGAGGAGGAGGAGGAGGAAGAAGAGGAGGAAGAGGAGGAGGAGGAGGAGGAACAAGAAGAAGAACAAGAAGAAGAACAACAACAACAACGAGGAGGAGGAGGAGGAAGGAGGGAGGAGGGAGGAAGAAGAAGGAAAGAAAGAAAATTATACATTTTGAGCTGGAGGTTTAAGTGCCTGCCTGGAAAGTGCAAGGATCCAGTTTTGATTCCCAGTACCTCTTGCTGGCCATGGCCATGCTGTCCCCCTTTCCCCAAAACCAGGCATGGTGGCACACTCCTATAATCCCAATGCTGGGGAGACTGAGACAGGAGAATCACTAAGAGCCTGACCTGTGTAGCAAGATCCTATATCAATACATGCATACATATATACATACATACATGCATACATACATACATAATATTATTATTCATTATTAAATTTTTATATTTTAAACATTTATTATAAATAATAAATATTTATTTATTTACCAATAAATAAATCATATATAAAATTTAAATTAAATATCTTTTGCTGAAAATAGTCTACAAGTGTATTAAGTAATAAATCCCCATATTGAACAATTCTAAATACTCTAAACATTTACTTTGTACTAAAGATCATTATTTTTAGTTATGAATTAACATTGCAAGTAAAATATTATTGTTACTAATAAAACTGTTTTGGGTGCTTTGTAGAACTTCGGGAACCTATTCTTAGATTTCTGTTTCATTAAATGAATATATCTGTTATTTATATTCTATTATTTATATTATACAGTGTAACATAATATATATTATATATTTTATAAATTTATATATGACTTATATTTTATTAGAAGTTATGTGGTATGTGGTTTAATTTTATCAATTTACTTGACAGTTGTTTTTGTTTGTGTGTTTGTTACTCAATTAGGTGAAAAAATTCTTATAAAAACAGTATATAAAATTTAAAAAATTTACGTCAGTATTTTTTTTTCCGTATTCTAGGGGAGGGTCTACAGGGTGTTCAGTATCTCACTACTAGATTAGACTCATAATGATCCTCCTGTTTTAGCCTCACAAGTGCTGGGATTACAAGTGCACTCCACCATGTCCAGTCTCAATTGCCCTCTCAGCACCCCCCGGGTGCAGGATAGGCGGGGCTGGCACTGCAGGTGTGGGAATCAAACCCTCAGCCCCTGTTCCTGCTTGCATATACTTTAATCTGCTGAGCTATTTGGCCAGCCTTTATGTCAGTATTATGAAGTAGGTATTATTACCCCATCCTCACTATGTCAGTTTGAGACAAAATTTAGGTCAAATGTGCTATTTCCTGGTTGAAAAGGCCTGCAAGTCTTCATGTGCTGTGACTCTACACAGTTACATCATATATTTACACTTCATTTCAAGCATAGTAGCAAACTGACCTCAAATTTAATATTTAAAATGGAGAACTAAGCCCAATGTGCAATTGAAAATCTAAACCAACATCCTAATTAAAAATCCTTCAAAGCACAAATCCATTTCCAGTTTACTCAAAACTTTTACTTTCAATGAAATATTTTACTGCTTTTAGCATAAGTGAAGCAAAATTTAAGATGAAAAATAAGATGAATTGCTTCTTTATAATTATGTGAAAGATGCCACAAGATATGAATTTATTATGATATAAAATGCAAAATTTGTAAATTGAACATTTTTGAGAAATTAGTATTTTAAGATTTCTAAAACAAATACAGAAGAGATACACAGTCAATATCATTTAGACCTAAGTGATAGTATCTCTCTTTCAATTCAGTAGCTTTAAAAATGAACTCTAACATATTTAACAAAAAATAATTATATCACAAGGGAAGACATTGTTTAAGGCACAGAATATGTAACGCTACTGATATTTGCTTCTTCTAGCCAATTAACACATAACCCACTGGATCATCTCCACTTTTGTATTTGCCTAATCAGTATCCCATGGATACAGACTGCTGCTATCCTTATGGATCAATTAGCAAAATAACTAAAAAAGACCTCTTTTGTAAAGATAGGACCAAATTTGTCTAATGGCCACAACTAAGTACAAAAAATTCTTACTTGAAAGAGGTTACATCAAAGTGTCATGTGAATCTGAAAATTAGACTCAGGGCTTGATACTTTCAACTACTTCCTGAAAATCTAGCTGTTAGTGTTTAAATAATAAAATGTACCCTTACTACTAGTGAGAAAAATTATGGTGTATTTCATACCAGATCTGTAGTCACAGAACACATCAGGACATAATGTTCTTATGGTAATGACCTCAGATTTCATCATGCAAGTGTGTGGCAACACGGACCTGCATGTGGTCTAGAATTTGAACTTCTGAAGAAAGCCTTTGGGAAAAATAAGTAATAGGACAAAGAGAATGGTTAGAGCTCCTTAAAGCAGTTTTCATGCCTTTAAAATCATCCATTTCCACATTGCTTGGGATACACACTAACAAGTAACTTCATCATATCCTCTACAATGTCTAGCACCAGTAACCACATTGTAGAGTAGCGATATGATGTTCTCCCACAATAACTTTCAGACATAGCAAATGCTGAGTACATTGTTACCCAAACTGTAATACCAAAGTATCACATTTCTTATACAATCTCAATGTAGTGTGTCTTGGAGATAAAGCTGCTATATTAACAAAAGCACTAGCTTAGAAAGATTCTAGGATTATATTTTTAACAATACAAAGACATTAACTAGATGATTGGTTTATGATATAACTATATTTAATTGGAAAACAAAATTATCTGGGTAAAGAAAAGAGGTATAGGAAAGATGTTTGAATGACATGGTACAGTTGTTGTTGGCCTTTAAAAAATATATTGGTTAATATTTAGCTCCAATTTTCCTGCATACCTAGAATAATAAAATTTCAATAAAGTAAGATGTGTTAATACCAGAATGAATATGATAGAGAAAGAATGAATTCTTTCTATGGGCAGTGTCAGGGCAGAGGTAAAGGCAAAGGTAAAGGTATCATAGCCCAAGATTACTATAGAATTAAAGACTTGGAATCACTAGAAACAGACTGCACACACCACAGAAAATTTAACCCAGGTACCACAAGAATATTGGACTTTCTTCCAAACCTTAAAGTTACGTGGAAGCTAACCTTATTTAGATCTTGAAGAGCCATGAGACAGAGATTGCTATGCAGGACACACACGTGTGTGGCTGTATTGCCAAGGCATCTGTGTCTAAATGTATTCAAACAGAAAATAAAATAAATATTATTTTTTTAATTTTTCCATCAATGCCGCCACAGGAATTATCACAGATGTTTTTTCTACTGTCTGCTAAGCTGTTAAAGAATATGATCCTGGGAAACAGACCTTAGAGGATTGCTTTCTCTTCTGATACAAAAATACTTTAAAAATTCTGTTTTTTTAAAAATCTCCCACCAGGTGAAATCAATGCAGAATATCAAATTAGGTTTTTAGCTCTAGAAATCTAAATTATTCTCTTTTATGTTGTCCACACAGATGATTCACTCATACTAAGTGAAAAATGCCTTCATTCTGCTGTGCATGAGAGGCTTATTATTGAAGATGAAGAAAACTAAATCATAATGAATTTCAAATTCTCCAATTCAAAATTAACTTCATATTATTTTTAGCACTGTTTCATTTAGTTTTCTGGTGCTGGAATTATTCTAAGAGTTATTTGAAACATTTAAATTGGTATTTTACTTTGGTTTCTTATTTTTATCAATATGGGATTGAAAATCATAAGTCACGGACAAACAGTAATCTCACCTTTTCAACTATATAGTTGCAAATTTCATATAATGGGTAATTTTTCTTCACAGCATTTACATGGTACAGAAGCATTAGTTGTTTATAGACTTGGATACCTAAAATATTCAGAAGCACACCTCACCTGAAGACATTTATGATTTAATTTTAAGATACACAACCCACAAATAGTAATACAAAAACATTCCATTTCTATATAAAAATAAGGTGACAAATGTTACATTGGAGGGGATTTTTGAGGTATTGATATATAAAAGTAAATATATAAAATATTTAAGTTAGAGAAACCTTTGCAGTAGATTTGGTCTTGGCCGTATTAAAGTTGATTCTCATAAACTAGAACCTGAAAGCCTGGAGGAGGTAATTTTCTTAAAGGCGCTGGGAAATTTAAGCCTCCAGAGTAAATTCAACTCTATGAGAAGGGTTTGTGTCATTAACCTAGACTTCCAGGCATTTGGATAGGCGAATTTCAACCCATGTTGTTTGAATTTAGTCTTATTTTATAAGCCAATGTTTTTCAAAATTGAAGTACATCTGTCCCTTAAGCTGCACAAAGTAAATGCCTTAGATGTTTCAGGGTCTTAAAACAGAAGTATGGTTTTCTTTGAAATGAATGCCATGTACTAATGACTCATCTGAATTTCAGCCTATCTGAATAGATAAGCCATTCTGATTCTTAAACTGTTTCAGTATGTGATACAGCCCAAACGATTTCCTTCAAAATCAGAAATTTATGAAGGTCATTATTTCTTTATTTCTGCCTACCCTGGGTGCTAGAATACAGATTTTGATAATTAGATAATATATACCTGGGCCAGGGAGATAGCTCAGTGGCATAGGTGCCTGCCTGTCAAATATAAGTGTAAGATCCTGAGTTCTATTCCTGATGAAAAAAACCCTTCTCATTTCAAATTTGTTTTGTACAGAATTCCTGGCATTTACTGCCTGTCATCTTTCTGTCTGTTCCTCTCCTCATAACATTACTCCTCCATTGATAAAGTTGACAGTGTAGCTATGCAGTAATTTCAGATTTCTAAATTTCAATTTTTGTTCTTTATGCAGTGAGTCCTTTCCTTTTGCAGAAAGGTTGAGCAATCTACATGCTCCTTGCTGCTTTTCTTAGTATCAGCTTCAGAAAAATAGGCTCATTTTTATCAAGGATGCTTCTTTTGATGCTTAGCTTTTCTTTATAAACATGCTAAAGTTGGAGGTTTTAAGTGCTAAGTCTTTCGAATGATTTCAATTGAATTCTTTATTTAATGGGCCCACTAAAGGAATTATTATGTGGAAAAAAAGAAAAGAATGATTACAATAGAATAATCTAATGGTTAAGAGCATTGATCTAGAGCTAGAATTCCTGAGCCTGAATCAACTTCTCCACTTTTTAGCTGGATTAGTAGCTCTGTGACCGAGAACAGAGCACTTAACCTTCCTGACATTCTGACTCTTCCTCTTTGAAGTGGGGATTTTAATAATACCTACCTTGTAGTTTTGTGCTGAGAAAGAAATATGATAAGTAGACATTCCCATACATATACTGAAGTTATTGAGATGATTTTTTCTATTATTGAAACTGATTTTTCTGTTATTATTATTTATCGTTTATCTTTCCCTTCCCTAGGGGCCACGTAGAGCTTTTCTTTCCTCAAAGGTTACAAAATACTATAAAGGGACTATAAAAATCTTAGAGCCCATTAAAGTGTTTCCCAATGCTTAGATAGGTGTCCTGGACCTCTTTAGTTTTTGCCATTTTTTTTTCTTCATGTTCAGTATCCTGGAACATACTTGAAACTCTAGTGAGATTAAAACCCAGAAACTTAGTTAAGATAAAACCCATACCAAACTGACAAATAGGGACTTCACTTGTGCCATACACCTCCATTGCCACAACTTCCAAATCATAAATAACAGCAGACATCGGTCTGGTTTATTTGAAATTAACTGTAAGGTGTTAAAATAGTCTGGGAAAAACATCAAGACAAAATTCTACCTGTTCCTGAAGTAAGCCACAAGGGAGGTGTTCTCTCTTATTTTTCATCATCTTGCAAAGGTATTGTGAACCTTAGAGAAGTATATCTTGGCAGGTGACTGAGTCTTGCCACAAGAGCAGCGGTCCCTAACCCTTGGTCTCAGGTATCATTACCATTATAACCAATGCTTCCAATTGCTGAGAACGCAACACTGATGCCCACAGATTGATGTTTAGGCTTCACCCAGAAACATAAGCACACCCAGCTTACATTGAGTTTAATTAAGGGTATTAAACCTGCAACCTTGTACAATCACTAAGATTGCATGATTGATTAATTTGACACCAAAGAACCATACTTCAGTAAAGTATACTTTTTTTTATTTTTGGAAATAGATACAACCCCAAGAAGTTACCAGAAAACCATCTGCAGTGTTTGTCATCCAAGATTTACCAACCCCAATCTTGAACTCATTCATGGAGAAGCAATACTTGAAGCAAATAGCAGATGTTGAACAAGACCACCATCTGAAATCAATACTCCCTCCTACAGTTTTCTTGACCTGCTTGATCAGCTTGAATCAGTTGTGATTTGTATCAACTGAAACTCTTTGACAGGGTTAGAAGGTGACAGAGAGAGGAGGGGACATGACAAATCTCCCAGTCAATATCAGAAAGAAAATAGTTTTTAAAGCAATGCTTGAAAGGCTTTTCAGAGTCTCATGGGAATTTTGAATATTTGACAATACCATTTTGTCTCATAGGATATTATCTCTGTTTTAGCATACCCTAAAAGTGATTTCTAAGATCAAATTAGAAAATTACATTATAATATATTTAAGTAGAAGTTAACATATTTGAATAGAAGTTAACATTTTTTTTAAATTTTATTTATTTATATGTGTGTGTGAGTGTGTGTGTGTGTGTGTGTGTGTGGCCAGCTCAGCCCACCAGGGGGCGGGGCTGGCTGGCATGTGGTGCTGGGGGATTGAACCGCGGTCCCTGTTGCTTTGCCAAGCTTGTTCTAAACAGGTGCTTTAGACCACTGAGCCATCTCACCAGCCCCCTATTTTTTTAATATATTTGTGGAGATATCTGTAGTGGTAATGATGTTGCTATTAGTCATGAACACCTCCTACTTTATGCGGTTAATCTAAAGAACTATGGGGGTTAAAGACAAATGAAATATATATTTAATGGATCCATTGCTATTATATGAAATATAGTAAGTAAAGTTTTTAGACATTTAGAAGAATAATCAATGTATGTTCACGTTGCTTGTGTTCCTTGTCCTAGAGGAATATTAGGATAAACACTAAGGAGTAATACATATTTTCATACCATGCAATTAAATTATAAATATTTCAAACAATTCAATAAATGAAAATTAAAGCAAAACATATACTGAGAAAAGTGTAACATATAAGAAAAAACTGATCCCTTAAAATGTAGAAAGGTGAAGATCAACATAAAATTTATTTTGTAAAAGTCTTTATGAAGCTAATTACCAAAAACACAGATTAGCAGCCCGAGTAAAAATGAAAAAAGCATATGAAGCACATAAATAATATAAAATAATTATACTAAAATGAAGTACGTTTTTAGATATATTGGCAATTCTGGATCACAGTAACTTTCTCTTCTTGTTCTTACTGCCTATTTCTATTTTTGCTTTTAAATTTTATTTTATTTATTTATGTATTTATTTATTTTTGTATTTTAGTGGAGGGTCTACAGGGTGTTCAGGGTCTCACTACTAAATCAGACTCCTAGTGATCCGCCTGTTTACAGCCTCCCAAGAGCTGGGATTACTGGCGCGCCCCACCACACCCAGTCTCAATTGCCAACTCAGCATGCCCTGGGATTGGAGCCAGCATGGCAGGCCCGGGGATCGAACCCCTGGACCCTGCACCTACTTGCAGGTGATTTAATCTGCTGAGCTATTTGGCCAGCCCCTAAATTTTATTTTAAATAGAATAAAAAAAATTAAAACAATACAGAATTTGAAAACAAGATGATAGGAAACTAACAATGATCGTTATATTGCATATTGTTATCTTCAAAATGGTTTTTCAGACTACCAGATAAAAAGGAAAAAAAGCAGATAAATTATATATATGGTAGCTAAGATAATTGTACAACTAATTTCTATTGATTTTTTGAAGGCAACAGTTAATGAATACTGCCCATTTTTTTATTTTTCACTTTATTCTAATGGAAGTCATGCACTATTTAAACATGTATGTCTGATTTACTTAACATGATAGACTCAAAGTGTGTCCATTTTCTTGCAAATGACTCAAGTTTGTCTTTCTTTATGTCAAAGTAGTACTCCATAGGGTAGCCATATTTTATTTAAGCATCTGTTCTTGGACATATATGACACTTTCAAGCTTCAGCTGTCATTCCCTGTGCTGTAATAAACAAGAGTATGCATGCCTCGCTATGATACAACGACTAACTCTTATAGCAGGAGATCTTGAAGGGGGAAGATATCAACCAAATGCAATTCTTATTTTTAGAATTTTTGAGAAATCTCCATGCTGATTTTTATAGAGATTGTATCAGTTTCCACTTTCATCAGCAATGAAGTATGATTCCATTTTCCAAGCAGCCTTACCAGCATTTGTCGCTGTTTGATTGCTTGAAAATAATCATTTTTGTGGCATGTGATGGAATCCCAGTATTGTTTTAAATGGAATCTGAGCCATTTTTTAAGTGGCTAGTGATGTGGAACATGTTTTCAAATATTTATTGGCCATTTGTACTCAAGTATCTGTGTATGTGCCTACTTTTATTAAATCTTTAAATTTAAAGAGTCTAATATTTTTTAAAAAATTATATGTTCTAGATATTAATGCTTTGTCTGAGGAAAAGCTAGTTAATAATTTTAAGATGATCTTTTTTTGTTAGATAAGGACTCATACTTAACAAAAACCTTAGAAACATGTATGCATTTACCTTGGACATATGAATTATATCCATAAGATATTTTTCCAAATCAAATATGCATCGATCAAGGTACATTTTGAATGACCATTTGGCATATTAAAATGCTCCAATGCTCCACAACTAGAAATTTGCTAAATGTGTCTCTCTGTGCATATCTATGAATGTGTCATGATATTAAAACAGCAAAAACACGATGTGACTGTTTGAAATAGGTTATTTGTAGAATATTTAACAACACAAAAAAGATGTTACAGTACACATAAGTGATTAAAAAAATAAATATCTTGTGCCTTTGTCTAGAATCTGATAACTGGCTGTTTGATAATATCATGAGTAACTTATTTTATTTTATTCTTTAACTCTTATGCATGATCCATTTTTCCCAGAGTGAGCAGGCAATAATTTAAATATTGAAAAATTATTTTTACTTTTATCAAGGATGCAAAAAATACTTTATTAACCTGGAAAATTTTGGCTGCATATTAGAATCACCAGGGGAACATTAATGAAACCAAATCTGAGACTCATCCTAAATTCTGATCAAAATGTATTTTATTTTTTGTTTACTTGTTTTTCATGATGTTTTCAACATGATTCTCAAGTGATTCCTAAGTAGCCAGACCATTGTCAGTCCACAAACTGGCTTTTGGGTACAATTGGCGTATTATGATAACTGCTCAGCATGTTTTGAGGTTCAAGTGACATAATGTGTGAGTGATCAAAGAATGATAACAAACCAGCTCAAGTGCGGCCTCTCCCCAGCAAACTGAGCTCTGACCAGTTTTGCTTCTTTTTGAAAACAGCTGTCAATAAAGCATTTCTGCCATAACACTTCTCTATTCCCTTTTGGAGGCAACAAATCCTAGCTTTCGGCGGCAAATGACCACAACTTAGTGAGCTACAGTCCTTATTTCCTGGTGGTACAAGGAGTGGTCCAGGTTTTGATTAACCTATCAATATCAAGGGTTTTGTTGTTTTCGCTGCTTTGCTTTGTTTTGTTCTGAGGATGGCTGGCAGACTGTAAAGTAGGCCTGTTCCATCCCAGTTTTCCTTTTCTGGGCAAGGACACACTATTGCTCCTCCTTGTGATGAGAGTAAAATCTCTTAGCTTCACACCCTTCATGCAGTCTGTGAGCATGTTCTGTGACTTTTCCTTAGAAATACAGTACACCACTGCCCACTCTGGCCTTCAGTTCACCACTGGTTTTGGGCTGCTGTGTCACTTGCTGCCTACTTTGGTCTTCTGTATTTCTGTCTAGCTGCAAGCCATTGTCTAGAGAGCCAAATATACAGTATTTGAGAAATATAAATCTAATGATGCAATTCCTCAGCTCAACATTCTGCAATAAAATCACATTGCATTTAAAATAGTGGCTACACTTTCCCCATATCCTGGCAAACCCCTAGTTGGTTTACCCCTCACATGCCTTTCCAAATTCATACATCATTTTCCCATTACTCTCTTAATTCTGACTTTCCCATTGTACCTTGAACATGGCATATTTTCCTAGCTCTTTCTATTTCTGCTACCATTCATCATCTCGACATGCAAATAATACTTACTTTCCTTATTTCTTCCAAGTTAACTCAAATATCACTTCTTCGTAGGCAACTTCTTTGACCTCTCTATCAAAGTACTATAATTTCTCCCTCCCTCACCTGTTATCCAATCAATCACCAGTCTCTGTGCCCTATCCTTATCTTTTTGAAAACTTTATTTTTTATTATTTTATTTTAGTGTGTGTGTGTGTGTGTGTGTGTGTGTGTGTGTGTGCAGGATCTTACTATGCAGCTTGGACTCATAGTGATCCTCCTGTTTTTAGCCTCCCTACTGCTGGGATTACAGGTGTGAGCAACCATGCCCAGACTATCCTTGTCTTTTTTGTTTTACAGCACTTAGTAGTATCTGACACATTAGTTTCATATTTATTGTTTGACCCATAAAATTCAATTTTCCTGAAGTCAGAGAACTTTTCTGATTTATTTACACAATCACTACATAATTGTGCCTGTTAACTATACAAAATTGGGGGTCCTCATTTATACACTGAGTTAGACTCTTACAGCAGGGTAGTTAGGCTGCAGAAAGCTCTGGAAGGCTCAAAACTGGATGAGAACATGTAGAGCTGTATCATACCAGCCACCTTTATCCTTTCTGTTTTTTATTCCTTAGGCGGGTAACCTTCAAATACTCGTCTTTCCTCTTTCAGTTTGAATATGATTCATATCACTTGAAATGTGAAGAGCACTAATAGCCAACTAAATATGCAGGTTTAGGGCCTGGGGAATTATGAGGGATGAGCCATGAAACACTTTTGTGCCCAGATCACTAGAATAAAAAGCTCCACACAACAGAGACATTTCACCTCCCAGGCTAACCTTTGGATGCACCATGGGCTGCCATTATTTTCATCATAATCAAAGAACTTTCCCTTCCCTGTTGAGCACTTTGTTCTTTATGTCACTGTGTAGTCCCTTCATCTGCTGCTTGAACAACTCAGTTTCAGCTGCTTCAGACCCTCTTGACATTTCCCTTACCCTTCCAGATTTGCAGATAATTTCAGAGTTAGGAAGGAAATTCTTGTCTTTCAAAATTGATTTTCCCCAGTTTCTATCTTGTATATACCAAGCAATGACACATGGACCATATTCTATAGAGACAACCTTATCCTTATCAGTATTAAAGCAGATTATAATCCACTTATCCCTATAGTGAATTCGTCTATTCAGACAGTCACATGAAGCTACTACCTATTCTGATATTTGAGTCAAAGATGATTTCTTTACGAAGCTCAGATTCCTGAGTACTTGAAACCATTCCTGTAACAAGACAATGTAGTATAAACGTACATGGAGCGCTATAAAACCAGGACCAACTAAAACCAAGCTTATATAGTTCTTCACAAAACACAAGGAACAAATATGCTCTAAGGCAGGTTTCTTGACTTGCACTATTACTGATACTTTAGCCATCCTGTGTATTGTGTGATGTGTAGTCTCACTCCTGGCCTCAACCTTCTAGATGCCCACAGCACCATCCCAATGTGACAGTGAAAATTATTTCCAGATTTTAACAACCATCCTGCCTGTATGTGTGTACTGAGAGAAGCTCTCCTAATAAAGTACAGAATGACTTCAGGATAAGACTCTCATCTCACACTACCTTTCATCCCTCTCTTAGTTACTTTTCTCTCATTGATGGGAAAAAATATCTGACACCCAAAATTAAAGAATAAATGGTTTATTTAGCTCCCAATTTGTGGTGGTTTAGTCCACACTTGGCTAACTCAAGGGCAGAGAGGCAGGGGCAGCAGTACATGGGAGCAGAAAACAGCAAAAGCAACAAGAGAAAAAGGGAGCACTTGCAGAGAGCAAGCCTCTTCCATCCCTTACATTGTGTGCAGGTTATCTGACCTAGGGTGGGTGTAGCACTCACACCCATAATCCCAGCATTGGACCGTAACTCAATCAAAAACTGTAGAAGCCCATTACTGCATGAGGCCTTGGGGTGGGGGAACAACTACACACAAACTATAACAACCCCACTTCCCATAGTTTGTTCTTTCTATCTTTGATTACTCTTCTCTTAAGAACCCTGATGATCCCATGCTCATGTTTCTCCCTATTGCAATGACACCTTTCCTGATCTTGGAGGAAGTCTTGGTTGCAGATTTTCAAATAAAGCTTTAATTTCTTCTAAGTCTAAACTTACGTTTTTGTCTTTGACAAATATTAAAGAATGAATTGAATGAATAAGCATGAAGAAAATGAAATGAATGCATAGGTTGAAGCCACCAGCTTCTGTTGTTCTTTATGGGGCTGTGGCAGTGAGGATACTGTTGCCGCTCTCAAGCCTCTGTGGGCTCTGCTTTAGACACTTTGGCCTGCTGCAATCCATTTCCCTGTCAGCCGTCACTGTGATGATGCTCAATTAATAGAGTCAAACAGTTCTCACCTTGACCTTCATCTTTGCTTAAATCCCAATTTCTCATAATTCAGCCATGATCAGGTCCATTCCAGCCTTTTCCTGGCTTAGTTCCCAAGAAAACTTTACGCCCTTTCTGCAATTAAAATTAAGAAGATAAATTAGTTCTCAGAAGATCTAACAGATAGCAATGTAAAAAGTATGAAAACAGCCATTCCAGGTACAAACAACTGTACGTGAAATCTTGGAGCCAGAAACTGGAAAGTCATCTCATAAGAATATAATAAGTTTTAAGTAAAATGGTTAGAATAATGAGAAAAAGTTGGAGACTCAGGTGTTAATCTTACTCAAGGGTTAGGTAGAAGTAATTAAACTGGGTGCAGAAGAACAAAACAGGGAAGCAGTGAAGATGTTTGACTGTGATGGTGACATGACCAACCTGCTTAAGACATTACGCTTAATAAAAAAGGAAGAACTTGTAAAGCAGAGAAGAAAATTTCATCACACACAGTAGAGAAGTAATGTTCCTTGGATTCTGTTTTACAGGGTTGCTATAAAAGAAGAAACATTTTAGGAGTGAGTATTGATTAAGGAGAAAACTGTGACTGATTTTTTATGTGTGAAATTTCAGATATTGGCAAAATGAGCAAACATTACTATCCAATAGAAAATAAAAAGTGTTGAGACTATAATTTGGAAGACAATTGGCTTCTGTCTTCATAATCTCCAAAGGATTCCTCTGATTCATGAGAAGACATTTTTGAAGCATAGGAAGCCTTTTCAGTATAAATTTATTTTCCAAATTTTGGGAAAAGACTGATATTTTCTCACTTTCATAAAATATATCAATTGAAGTCTCAACTGATTTTACAGCATCATGCTAATTATAAAATGAAAACAGAAATATTTAAAATTGTAAATGTTTTAAGCATTTACAAAGAGCTAACATTTAGAAACTTGAAGCACTGTTTGGAACTTCCTTCATCGGTTGGAGGTACTGTGTTGAAAATAAATAAGCAGAAAATGAATCTGCTCCCTGCATAGGCACAGGGTCTATAAAAATGTGATTAAGCTAATGTTATATTGTAGGGTCACTTTATAATCACTACTTTATAGATTAACAAATGCAAACTTCCATCAGACATTAAAATCCATTATTTCAGATAAGGAACATTGATTTATAAATGCCAAGTGGCAGATTTTACCACAACCCCACATTTTAATAAATGTGTTACAGAGTTTTAGTTATTAAAAATTCATAAAGGTTAAATTTTAGATATAAAATGAGCAAGGTAACAATCGATTTAATGGAAGATAAAGGGTAAAGCATATAATACTTAGACTTTAAAAATCCAATTATTCCTATTAGTCTGAATACATCAGGCAGTTGGAGTTTTTTGCTGTCCTGTGCCTCCCTTGTCTTGCTGCCTCTTATCAAAGCTCCTGTTTGCATTTTATTTTATTTATCTTATTTCTTTACTCTCTCTCTCTCTCTCTCTCTATATATATATATATATATATATATATATATATAATTTCTAAAAAATAATTTTATTGAGAAACAAATGTCAATGAGACAGTTTCAAAACCGATTACTAGTACAGTTTCAATAATTAATACATAGCATATTGTTGTCTTAGTGGTTATTCATTGTACAAGATTCAGACCTGATATTCTGTCCACAGTATTAGAACAAATCTCTCTGTTCATTGAAGAGACTGCATTAAGAGAATGCAGCCGTATATCTACCCTAACTATTTTGAATATACAGATACAAAATTGTCATTCATTTGTATCCCCCTTTTTTGTTTAGTTTTGTCAGAGAAGGGTATTCCATTGTCATTTAAATATTGTAGATGCGTAAATTCATCAAAATATTACAATATAGTCCAGTAGTCCATAATAGTATTGGGGGGACCTACCCATTAGCTCAGGTGTTTAAGTGCCTGCTGAAAGAAAGCAATCAGGCTCAGGATGCTGTGGTTTCATCCCTCATCCTGAAGCCAAACCAGACCTTCCCTGAAGGACTCCTAAGTGCCCCCCCAAAAAAAATCCTTCCCCCAATAATAGTAGTGGGTTTTTCCATAGGACTGGCGATGTCAGAAGTTGTTGACTTGAGCCTTTTACAGCTCAGCATATTAATATGACTTTACTTTTTATGCTTTGTTTTTATACTTTCCTGCTGGATGGTTAAGACCAAGATAAAGCAAGACCTGTTTAACAAGAAATGTAACTTTTGCATCTGATAAGATCAGTCAAATCCCCTCAGGATGTCACAGGACTGTCCTGCTACAATGCTGTATATGGTTAGATTTCTACATTTCTGTGTAAAAACATGTAACTGTTTATCCCTATTTTTTAAAATAATTTTTTTATATTTTTTATATTTTATAGGGACTTAATGCTCAACATATCAATACTTGATGGAAAATACCTTTTTGCATTTTAATTGCTTGAGGACAAGGAAAGACTTCTTGAGCTGGCAAGATAGGTCAACAAACTAAAGTGTCTGCTTAGACAAGCTTAGGCAAGTGCAGGGACCACAGCTTGAAGCCCAGCACCACATGCCATGCCAGCCCCACCCCCAGGGAGGGCAGAGCCTGCCACAGAGTCCACGCGTAGGGGCATGCACCTGTAATCACAGTTCTGGGAGGCTAAAAGCAAGGGACCACTACAAGTCTGAGCTGCATAGTGAGACCCTGTAACAACCAAATACATTTTTAAAAATCCAGAAAAAAAAAGAATGGGTTGTGTTTGGGGAGAATGTTCCTAAGTCATATTTGTTTGTAATCCAACCTAAAGAGTGTTATACAATATACCCATGAATCTTAGGCAGTACACCTGTGAAAGTTCACAACTCAAATGTTTGTAAGTTTTGTAAATTGGGATTTACTGTATAATATATGGGGACTGGGTACCTAATGAAATTATGAAACATTGCAAATTTCTTCATCACATGGAGACCAAGTACCTTTATTTTTTATGTATTTGACACAGAGTCTCCCCACTCAGCTTGGACTCATAGTGATCCTCATGTTTCAGCCTTCCCAGCACTGGGCTTACAGGCATGTGCCACCTCAGTGGCTGGCTGAGTGCACCCAGTGGGTATGGCCAGCATGGCATTGTGGTGCCAGGATTGAATCCTGGTTGCTTAGCTTGCGTCTGCTGAGTTATCTCACTGGCCCTCAAGTGCCTTGAAATAAATGACAGTACTTTGGCACTTTTAAAATAAAAATTATGAACACACGCAAGACCAGAAGAAATCATGGAAGGCCGCCCCTCCAGCAAATGTGTCTGCGCTGAGAGTATCACTTTCACAAAGCTAAAGATCCCTTCACCATTGCGTTGATTCTGCTTGCTGCCAAGGGCATTGGTTGCAAACCTTTGGGAGATACTGTATTCCTTCTTTTGGCTACCAACATAACTAGACTGGTGATATAGCAGAAGAGATTATGGCACAAGTTCTGGAGACAACTGCGAAGTGAGACACAATGGCATATGTGGTATATAGTCCACATTGATGAATCTACCAGTGTTGACAAGACAACAAATTCTTGCTTTTGTGTGACACAGTTTTCAGGTGACTGTGCATGAAGCTATCTTATGAGGACCTTAGTTGCCAGCAAACACCACGGATAGAGAACTATTCATATTTTGAGTGGCTACATACAAAGGAAAAATGGAGCTCACTTTCTGTCAGTAAATACATGGGCAGAGTGCCTGCCATGACTAGATGGCTCTCTTTTTTCACTTCATGGATTACAGAGATCATTTCTGAACTTGAGCCTGTGTCCTGTGTCATCCAGAGAGAAATTCTGGCTAGTCATAAATATCCAAGTTTAATTCAATGACGGTTTTCATGGCATGATTAAAATTATTATCCACATTAAAATGCATGCCTTTGTTCATGTATCTCCTCTCAGCTCCTGGGAAGGTGGCACAGAACACACATATTTTATAAACAAAATCAAGATGACTTTATAATAAATCACTAGCCATGGAGTTTAAGTTATTACAACTGCTCCACAAAGTTCCTTTCAAAAAAGTACATATGGTAGGCAGCACATTTCAGTGACTCAGAAAGGGTCACAAAGCTTGATTGGTTGTGGAAGATATTCAACCAGCAGAACAAACTCAATCTGTCATGTAAGGACAACTATACTTAAATTGGGAGATACAGTAACTGCATTCAAACCCAGTCTGGAATCCTGTACCCAATCACTGAACATCGAAAATCTTGACATTTCAAACAATATCAGAGATTTTGGAAGACACAGCAAGAGCCTTTTTTCTTTCTACTGCTGCATGCACATATCTCAGCTTTCAAAACACTTTGAGCAGTACTTCTCAATGACAATAGATTCCCCAAACTGGGAAGGTATAGATCTCCAACTCGTTTGTGTTTAAAACAACTGAATATTGTTTAAACCAACGGAATAATGGTTCTGAGATTGTCACAGACCCATTTAAGAGACTTCTTCTGTTGCTAACTTTTCCTATCTTTGTAAACCTGGAGCTTTCTTTAGTGACAGCAATAAAAATATGATTACAAAGTAGACTAGACATAAGAAACACACCTCGCTGTCACTGTCTCCAATCATTTCTAGATAGCACCTTCCAGTTGTAAGAAAACAAGCTCAAGGCTCCCACTGATTCTGCATTTTAGTGACTTGTATATTTATTTCATTATATATTACAATATAATAGTAATAGAAATAAAATATAGCACAGCATAAATGTAATGTGTTTGATTCATCACAAAACTACTTTCTCCACTCCCACAACCCAGTGAATGTTGAAAAAATGTCTCCTATGATCCTGGCTCCTGATGGCACAGAGGCTGGTGACTGCGCTAAGAGAACAGGCTACATTTTCATTAGGTTTTGTTTCACAGCTACTTACTTTTTTAGGAATGTCCATTTTCAGTGAACTAAATGGTCCTTAATGAGAAAGTTATGAGGATTAAGAAGATGGTGTGCGTGAGTGTGTTTGGCTAAATTTCATATAACTCCATATAATTTCTGGGAGCTATCCCAAGTGTTTTGCTTGATGTTCTGAAGTAGTTTGGAAGCTGGTTCTGATCTAGTGGTTTGCAAACATTTCAGTCTTCAAATGTTTCTATATTCTTAAAAATTATGATGAATATGAAAGGCCTTTGGTAGTTGGATTATATATTTGATAGCGTATTTTAAATTAAAATATATACTAAGTTATTTCAAGTAAATATAAGCTCATTGCACCCTATTAATATTTTATGAAGTATTTAAATATTTTATGAAAATCTGTACTTTAAGAAGATAGGAGAAAATGTTAGCATCATTTCACACTTTCAATATTCTCTACTATATAGCATGAGAGACTTACCTTTTCATATCTGCTGCCGTAGTCCATATTTTGTGATATTTTTTTTTCTTTTTTCTTTTTCCTTTGAAACCTGAGATTGAATTTAGGCCCTTGAGCTTGCCAGGCAAGCGCTTATTCTACTGAGCTATCTCCCGGCCCGATAATTTGTTTCAATATATAAGGAAATCAGACACATAGAGAACATCATTGGAATAGGGAAGACTTTAAGGCCCCCTAAAAGGGCATCAAGGGCCCTCAGAAGAATTAAAACCACTTAATATTGCTCTCTGGAAAATAGGCTCATTAAGGAGAAGAAACAGTTTTATAACACTGGCTTCATGTTAAAGCTGAAAAAAATTTGATAGGAAAACACTAAAAACTGGAGAACCTACCTTTTGTCTTCAGAGTATCTTTAATCTGTCGGTCATTGTCTTCCTTAACCCCTGCAATCTTGCTCCTGCCAAGATCAGAAGTCTAGCCTGTAATCAGATGACAAGAGAAGCTGGGAGAGGGGGAATTGAAGCCATAAGCAGAAAAACATACTAATGCTGTGGAGACTTTCCAAACCACAGTTTGGAGAATGTGGTTGGATTTATTATTATATCCTATAGATTCTTCAAATATACAGACATAACACTGCATTTTCACAAGGGACCATGAAGAGGAATGCATGTATTCATTTGTAATTTTGTTGGATCGTGAGTTTGGAGCAGGAGGCAGGTAAATAACTGACAAGTGGGCTTAGCTGAACCTCAGCACCTCTGCCCAGTATGTTGTACCCATGGCAGTCTTCTTGCTTACATGTCATTTATATCATTCCCAGAGGTCTTGAATTTATGGGAGGAGCTGTGTGATGATAAATGCCCTTGCAAGTCAAGTCAACAACTTCTAACATTGCCAGTCCTACGGATAACGCACTACTATTATGGACTTCTGGACTATATTGGATTATATTGCTGAATTCACTCACCTACAATATTTAAATGGCAAGGGAATACCCATCTCTGACAAGACTAAACAAAACAGGGGGATACAAAGGAAAGGCCATTTTGTATCTGTATATACAAAATAGCTATCATTGATATACAGCTACTTTCTCTTAATTCAATGAGAAGAAATATTTGTACTAATAGTATTTGGACAGGATATCATGTCTGCATCTTGTACTATGAATAACCACTAAGAATATAACAATATGCAATTTATTAATTATTGGTACTGTCCTATTAATTGGTTTTGAAACTGTCTCATTGCTATCTGTTTCTCAATTAAATTAATAAAAAAAACAAAAACAAAACAAAAAAAAGACAAAAACAAAGATAAATGCCCTTGGAAAATCAAAAAAACAAGAAAATGCTCATTAAGTAATTGATCCAAAATTATCATACAAATTTAAACTTTGCTGCATTTGTGAGGATAATTAAACATAACTGTGGTATTTTAATTTTTGAGCCTTTGCAACTGTCAGGAGGCTTTTATATTAAATCAATATTTAAATTCAACATCAAAACAATCAGGCCTGCTTTTCATTCACAGCTTTGGTGATTTTCAGAATCTTATCTAAACTCTAAACTTTAGGAGTTTGAAAGTATTGATTATTAGTTATAATGTAAGTAAACACAGATTATCAAATATAGAATTTTGCTTATGTGAAATTGTGCATTCTGTCTATAACAAGATGATCTATGAAGATCTGTACTCAAATGACTTAAACCAATTGCCTGGCATATATAAAATGATGCATAAATGTTTCTTAATTTTATGTTTCTAATAAATACCGTAATATCAAATTCCAATTAAAATAAGAAAAAAACAAGCTAATTATTGATTCCTGCTCTGTGTCAGTTACTCTGCAGACACAGAAGACAGAGTAGCCAGAGGAAAATGATTATACTGTATGTCACAACATTCTATTCCATAGAAGTCCCCAAATTCTTGGGGAAAATATTCATTTTTTCCCAGTGTATTTTCTGTAACTTACAAGAATTTTCTTTTATTCAAATAAATTATTATATCTGGAAAAATCCCAGATGTTTGTTTTCATCTGAAATGCTATGCCAACTATTTCTGCTTTCAGTGTTAATTGATGACAGAAGCTTAGATAGCATAAACTTTACTAACAAGCTTACACATATACAAAGATAACTTGGCAAAGCCTCTTGGCATGTTTATTTACTCTTTAAGAAACATTGTATCTTAATTAACTTTAATTTATTTATTCTCCACTATTTCTGATAGTTTCTGTACAAGCACATTTTCCTGGATAAATCAAAACATTAAATTCATTACATTAATTTAATAGAATAGAAGATATATGATTTTTATAATAGACTCTACTTACAGTATTGCACCCATTTTAATTTAAAATTTATTATCAATAACAATTTAAACTTTATCTTATAAAGAAGTTTATGTATTTTTTGAAAGTCTAAATCCTTGGTCCAGATAGTCTTATTTCTAAGCTGCTAAGAAATTTTACCGGGAAAGCTCAGCCTTAGCTCTCCACCTACCGACTGCCGTCTGAAAGCTTACTTGAGTCTTCTGATTCTGGGTATATATAGCTACAAATATTGGAAATTATCAAAGACTGTTTCCCTGAGGCATGGGAGCACTTAATGTTTGGCAAATTTCAATTGCATGTAAATGCCAATTTTTTAATCGATAAGATTCTCCAAATTCTCAGTGATGATAGATTTCCCCATTCCTTCTGTACTCTTCTAACACATTTTGTGTTCTATTACTATAGAATTTGGCATAGATAAGTAAGCTAAAACTGGAACGCAACTTTCACTGACCCTGCTTTCTTTCTCTAATGCTTCAAATAGTGCACAAGAACAAATAAACCCTCTACTGTGTAAGAATCAATGAATTAATCTACAAGTGGATTTTTATTTTAAAGTACAATAAAATTAGCAGGCTAAAATGTTCCATGTGGCATTGGGTGGACATATTTTATGTTTGTACTTTGTCTTCTTCATAGGATAAACCTCCCACTGTATTTTTCCATATGGTCAAAAAAGATTGACTCCTCACCACATTGGGGCAAGCAAACAAACAGAAGGGTTTGTTTTATTTAGCATTGCTTAATTTTATTGAGAAACATAAATCAATGAGATAGTTTCAAAACAGATTAATAGGACAGTTATAATAATTAATACATTGAATATTGTTGTCTTCATAGTAGTATTCAGAGTACAAGATGCAGACATGGTATCTTGTCTAAACACTATAGTATAAATCTTCTCATTGAACTAAGAGAAAGTAGCTATATATCTATCCTATTTTGTATATACATATTTTTTCACTACAAAATAGACCTTCATTTATATCCCCCTTTTTTTAATTTTGTCAAAGATGGGTATTCCATTGCCATTCAAATATTGTAGGTGCATGAATTCAGCAAAATAATCCAATATAGTCCAGTAATCCATAATAGTAGTGGGTTATCTGTAGGACTGGCAATGTCAGGAGTTGTTGACTTGAGCCTTTTACAGCTCAGCATAACAATATAGCTTTACTTTTCATATCTCATTTTTATACTTTTCTAATGGATGGTTAAGACCAAGATAAAACAAGACCTATATAACAAAAAATGTGACTTTTGTCTCTGGCAAGGTAAATCAGATCCCCTCAGGATTTACCCTGAAACCATGTACAGCAGTTTGTAGATCTTTTTTCAGTGTCAGCTATCTAGATGAGTCACGGCCATTGCTTGACCAATTTGCTCTCTGTGAAAGCCTGAGAGAATGTTTTCTCCCTAGGTGACTCTCCTTCGGTGCATTATACATCATCGATCAATTTCCTTTGTGGTTTCTTTCCCATCTGCTATCATTTGACTGGTGTCCCAGTGGCATTCATGTGTCAGAAACCCAATCTCCAGTGTAACCATGTTGGGTGTGGAGCCGAATAAGCAATAATTAAGTCATATGTTGTCTGCTCTGGTGAATTAGTGTCAATATCCCAGGAGTGGTTAGTGATAAAGATCATGGATTTCTTATAAAAGCAAGTTTGGTCTCCTCTTTTCCCTTCTCACTTTACTCTCTCTTGCTATCTTGACATGGATGATGAGTGCAGGCCCTTACCAGATCCTGATATCCTGATACTGGACTTATTGGCTGCCAGAAGTGTGCCAAGATACTTGCTTCATAAATTACCCAGTCTATAGTATTGTCTTATAGCAACGAAAATGGACTGAGGTACTGCTCAATTTCACAACTATGACATAGAATATATTCTTTTACTTTTCTTCGGATCATTTTAGTTTGGTGTCATAAACATTCAGTAGCAAGCTGGCCACAATACTATCTTTATTTGAAAATTCTCCCATCCAAAATATAAAGCATCTTCACACACCCATTGACAACTATATCTTGACATGTGCATGAAACTCTATTTTCTTTTTATCGTACAAAAAGTTTTTGACTCTCATAGTTAATTTTATTCATTTTTTCCTACTTGGAATGTTTTAAGCAAGGCTAATATTTTTCAACCTAGGTTTAAAGAATGATTTTTTTTATAATTTGTCTTATTTCTTCCTTGAGTCTCTAATACTGAAGCAATTTCCTCCTCTATTTTCATTGTCATTCTGGGCATTTGTCTCAGTTATCTTCAGTGATTTTAGATTGTAAACTTGCTTTTTATGTTTTAATTTAATGGAAATAGAAAAGCATATCTATATTATATTTGAGAGATATTTTCTTCCAATAAACCCGAAAAGAGGATTAAAATAAAACGTTCCACAGACATTGATAATATTTCTTTTTTAAAAAAAACTTTATTCATAAGCACAAACAAAATTCATATATTGTTGTGTTTCTTTTTAGAGGACAGAAGACTAGAATTATTTTGTGCATAGCTCATTTTAGGTCTCAATCTTGATTACTGATATTTATATTGTACACTATTTGTACTATGTACACTTACATTAAAACAGTACTACTTTAATAACTTTCACAATCTAATGTTGTCTTCCTTGATTACCACTTAGTATGATTTCTTATTGAATGTTTAAAATGAGTAATTTTTGTGTTCTTTAATAGAAAAAAAAAAACCTGTTACCAAGCAAATCTATGATATTGCAAAAAACAGTCTTTTAAGGAAGTTTATCAAAAAACATAACTGAATGTTTACCAAAAAATGAATTGCTTTTCTTGGTAAACTCACCAAGTTAAATTTCTGCAAATGGTTTAAGACAAATATTTACAATAACATATGAAATTTGTAAGCTTCCTTCAGTCATTTTAGACTGACTTTTATTACATTAAGTCCCTTGCACAACATACTCTTATGCAGGAGCTTCCCAAACTCATAAATGCCAATGGGTAAAATTTCACCTGTCTTTCACTTCTTTTAAATGTACTTTCTTAGTTTTGATTGACATTAGCATTAATGTTTTCACTTTAGCATTTCAGTTGCAGTTATTACTATAGTTTTTTATTGATAAGTAAAATATCATTTTTTAGAATGTTAGTTTCATTACAAAATCAGCCAACCTAGGGCTGGCCTGATAGCTCAGCAGACTAAAATGCCTACTAAGAGAGAACACAGTGGCCAGGGGTGATCCCCAGCATGCCATGCTGGCCCCACTCCCGGGGTGCACTGAGACAGCATTTGAGACTGGGCATGGTGGCACATACCTGTAATCCCAGATCTTGGGTGGCTGAACACAGAAGGATCATTACAAGTCTGAAGAAAATTAGTCCTGTTATTCTTTATCGTAGTGAGGTAAAATCACCTATTGTTAACCAGAAAAAATGTAGCCATCATCACAACTATTATAATCCATCTTAGAAAATCATAACATGATTTTCTCACTCTACAGAGTGAGACCTTGTAGACCCCGTATCCCCTATACTAAATGCATTTTTAAAAAATCAGCCAACTTAATCTAAAACTTAATTTAGAATTAGAACAAAATGTAAATTAAAAGAAAATACATTAAAATGGGAGGTTTATGCATATCTTTTTAAGTAAAATGTATATGTCTTATGACAGCCATTTTTATTGAAAAGTGATACTGAGGGACAGAATAAATCATCTCTGTTCGGTAATAGTTGTGATTATTCATCCACTAATGCATTTATATGTGTTGGAAAATTAGTCTTCTTGCTATTCTTTATCATAGTGTGGTAAAATCACCTATTGTTAACCAGAAAAAAATCTAGCCATCATCCTAACTATTATAATCCATTTTAGAAAATCATAACATGAAATGTTTATCTTAGAAGAATTTTTAGCATCTTGTACTATGAATAAACACTATGAAGACAACAATATGCAATGTATTAATTACTGAAACTGTCCTACTAATCTGTTTTGAAACTGTCTCATTGCTATTTGTTTCTCAATAAAATTAATAAAAATAAAAAATTATCAATCTGTGAAACACTGAATCTAAATAGATACACATTTTTAAATTTTTTCTTGTATATTTCATAACACATGAAATATTCTTACTATGAGGAATATTCATTGATATTAATGTAATGCTGAGAAACAGTAATGTCTAACTTGAGGCAAGTGTTATTACTATTTTAGCTAAAGCATAGATGATCGAAACATTCACCACAAGATTCTCTATCAAAAGATTCTCCATCCCATTGCCATTGAGAGTTACAGACTTCTATAAAATGCCACCAGATATGTTTATATTGATTAAATAGCAATTTTTGAGGCAGGACCTTATATTGTGTTTTTAAAACTTTCCAGATAATTCTAACAAGAAATCCAGATAAAATGACATTTATTTGGACCAAATGGATATTCCAAGGTGTATTATTTTTAGTCATTTCTTCAGAACAAAGCTAGTCAGTTACTGATAATGTCAAATGTTTTTCTTTAATTTTTAATATAAAATATGCTATAAAAATCTTTGATAATCACAAACATCTCAATCTTAAAAGATTTCCATTATTGTGAACTGTTTTTGATCATTTGTATATTCCTGAGGGATTTATCTCACTGGGAAGTAATCTATGTTTAGCGTTAACTCAAGAAATGAAAGCTCTTGAGAAAAGCTTAGCGCACACAGGTCATTAGCAAAGTGCTAAAATTGAAGTATTCACTGAAGTATCCATTATAATAATGAATACTGTGTTATTACAAGATTTATTTTCCTAGAATAGTAATTTTCCCATGTAGATTTTCTGCAATATTTATTGTAGTGAGTTCACTTCTGAAGTTATTTCTGAATACATGTAGTATATAAACAAAACCAAATCTGTAATAATAAACATGGAAGAGGGGGTTTAAAGAAAATACTGTAAAAATGGTAATCTTTGATTCAGAGCACTAAATGAAAGTTAGTGATATGGAATGTTTAATTATCTTAAGAATTAATTATTGAGTAGCAACCCTTAAAGTAATACAACAACATTTTGCCAATTGAGAGTTAAGTCAGAAAACTGTGAAGAATGAGATGTCTGAAATCTGTCGTGATAACTTAGGGCAGAGAAGATGGAATCTGGTTCAGAGATTCAGAGAGGGAGATACACCTGGTTTCATTCTGGGTATACTTTGAAGATATCAAGATGTAATTTATGGATATGTGGACTACAGACTATTTGTGTATTAAAACTAACTCCATATGTGGCAGTGTATTATTACTACCAAAAGAAGAACAATCATAAACAATCGCTCATTTTAGAATAGACCATTCAAATTTCTTATACTTGACTTCAAATATTAAAAAATCAAACAAAGAGTACCTTTATAATAATTGCATGTCCAATATATGTACTAGTCTATAAATGCATTCATTTTTACCTATAATAAATTACCTGATTTTTAAAAAGAAAACTGTTAGTAAAAATAGCTGTTGGGTTTTATTTTATTCTGACATGTAAACTGGCAATGCTATTGAAATCAAATTTACCAGCTAACTGCCTATGTAGATATTCAAAAGCAGTAAATCAACATAACTCCTCACATTTTGGCTCTATAGTGTCTAGAAATTGCGTTCTACTTCTCCATCTTTCGTTAACTGGTATCCTGAATCAATGAGTATGACTATTTCTGGCTGAAAGCCAATGCTGGAACTTTCCAATTTTCTTTAAATACAGGCTGGGGAATACAACTGAAAAGGATTTGACTTGTGAATCACTGTATCCACTATACTGCAAACATACTGACTTCTAGCATGGAACAGCTATTGTTTTTCACAAGTCTCAATGAATCACAGCTGTGCTTCTCCATTTGTCTGTAACTTGCTAGTGGGTTAACAAAGCCTGGATTGCTGGGGTGATACGGTTCTTCCCTTTATCATTTATCCTTTGAAAATTTAGCTCACAAGTTTTCTCATAGTGGAAGTCTAACTAATTTAGCAAAGCATAACAAGTGTTCAAGCCTTGCCATGTGAAGTTGACTAACATCCTATGGGGAAAATAAAATCCCATAGTCAAATCCAGGTATAAAGAGTGGGCAGTGGGTCTCATATCTTTCAGTGAGAAGAACTTGAGAGTCTCGTGACAAATAAAATTCTTCACTTCAAATTCAAAGAGCCATGACAACTACTATTTCCTTTCCAAGTGTCAAGTTTGGAATATAAGAAACTGGCCAGACCTCACTCCAAAATGTGACCCTCTGCTGTTCACAAAATATGGTTGCAGAGTTCAGAATAGCAAAGTCATTTAAAGGATACTTGAAAATACTCTCGTGAAACTTTATTTCGGCAAACACACTAGTAGACTCACACAAGATTGTTCTTGGGGCATTTAGTTGAGAAATAAGACCTCGCAAACGCTTTAATTCAAGGATTGTTCAGATGTAGCTTACTGTATGGAAAAGAAAAGCCTTCTGGCTGGTTTGATTCCCCAGCTCTTAAACATGCTAGGGTTTTATGCAAATTTCAACAACTACAGCTTTGAAAATTTTTCACTGTGCATTCTTATATTTTTATCTTTTATCAATATTAAACACCATCCTAGGACTGGGGATATAGCTCAGCAGCATAAATGCCTGCCTGGCAAGCACATGGTCCCAAGTTCTATCCCTGCTACAAAAGAACAAACAAACAAACAAACCAAAAAAAAAAAAAAAAAAGCTAAGTTGACAATGAAGTATGAATAAGAACAACTCAAGGATGATTAGAATATTAATAGCATCTCAAAAGTATAACAATTCACAGTATGAATAACTAGTTTAGAAAATGTAAATAAGTCTAATATTGTTCTAATAAAGTTCTTTTAATGTAAATTTCTATTTATTTCCAATAGTAATAAAATTCATACAAGCTTCAGGCCTCAAAGGTGAAAAAAATCTTTCTTCTAGTAATCATTATTCCGATTAATTTGTGATCAAATATGGTGATCATTGAAGTTTTAGAAATTCCACATCTTCTATAACTGTGATGTGAGAAGATTCTCAATAAGGTTAAAGTTAATGAGCCAGAGTCAATATTAGAAATAGTTTCAACATTTGCTGCCAGATATACCTCAAACACATTTGAGGACAATATAGCAATAAATAAATAAAATCCAACCATGTAAAAATTATTTCAATATTCCCCGAAGCTACATGGGTAGTATTTTCTGTCACCCTCATTTTTAACTCTTTTTCCCAGTTAGGACTGATATATGTACTTACCTGACTCCTGAGGCAAACTCGATGACTTTATTTACAGTCCTGCTCTGGGCACGTTGTGTTGCAGTTCACTCCTCTTTCCTAGGTTACCTCTGGATGTAACTGTGGTAGCTTCACAATGTAGCCGTTCTCTCCTTTCTGCCATAGATGCAGCCATTTTGAAAATTCCAACATGTCCTCAGTAACCAGGAACTCCTGATATTAATAATATATGGATGTTTTTCCAGACTGCCTTTATATGTATGTGTGGAGAGATATACGTGTAAATGTATACACCTGAAATTTTTATTTCTTTACTTATCATATCTCCCTGTGAACCAATCTGAGGTTGCCACTATCTCATCTAGGCTAAGAGCTAACAATAATAACTCTTTTAGAGACTGAAGTCTAGAAAATTCAGCTATTGAAGCAGTTAGCTTGAAATGTCCTTTTCTTCTACATGTTTCTTGCTTAGAGTTTTGTCCTGTGACTATTTGTAAATATAAAAGCTGCTTCTAAGACAGATGGTTATTTACAGTGTTTTCTCTATTATGCAGGATAAATTATTAACAAGAAAATAATTGAATATTGAATATCCCCTGGCAAAGAATAATCTTTCACTGAGTCTGTCACACACTATGCTATAAGCATGCATTCCAATTAGTATAGTGGGCCAAGAAGATTAATGTAGCAAGTTGTCTAAATTCAGATTCCAAGCATACTTTTCTTAAGAACTTAGTACCATTGTGAATCTGTTATTATTCCAGGCTGTAAACTTTCTGCAAATGTCCACTATATATTAAATCCTTACATTTAAATCATAGGTGAAGGGGTATACCATTGAAATATTTTTTTCAAAAGTGTTTTCTATTTTTATAAATTTTGATAGCATTATATCACAGCTGACCAAATACTTTATTGTGTTAGTATATTAAAATACATCGATAGAAAATATTTCAAGTCACAATTCACAAATAATTTTTCCAAGCGCTACAAGATTGAAGAAAAGAGCATTCTTATGAGATTGGACTAGCTACTTGAATACTACAGGTTACAGTGTAACAACTCACGGAACTGTTTGAACAGCACTAGGTTTAATTCCCCATCAGTAGTTCCCAAAGTATGATTCTTGCATTATCTGTAATGTACTAGTTGCACCTGGCAACTAGTAAGAAATGAGAGCCCTTCATCCCTATCCCAATACTGTTTCAGAAAACCTGGGAGTAAGCCCAAGCCATCACAACTGTAAACTCGATGTGAATCTGGTAGACAGTAAGTTGGACAGCTACTATTACATTTATTTTGACAAGCACTCTTAAAATCACGGTATTACTTAATCTGCATTAAAAAGACAAAGCATTAATATCGTTCGATAAATGACAAAATTAAAATTCAGAGAGATTAAGATTGAATTCTTTATAATTCCTTTACACAATTTATGGCAGAACCAGTACCTAATTTGACTTCTGAAAACGCTTGTTTCCCAGAACAAGCTCACGTGAGTCTCACCATTACTAACAGAAAACAAAAGAAAAAGGATAGTCCAAGGAGGTAGGACATTGACATTGGTGTGCTATTGAAAGTATTGGAGGGCTGTGGAGATAGTGTGGTGGTCTAAGCACCTGCATGAAGAGCACAAGGACCTGGGTTCAATCCCCAGTACTGCATGCCATGCTGGTCTTGGAAGCCAGGGAGTGTTATGCTGGCCACTGAAAGGAGGTGGGGTGGTTCATGCCTGTAATTCCAGTGCTGGGGAGGCTGAGACAAGAGGGTTACTAGGAGTCTAAGCTGCAAAATGAGGCCCTATACCAAATAATTAAATAAGTAGAGGAAGATCAGTTAATGCTTTTGTATTAGTTGAGTGTGTCTTAGAGTGCAGGCAGAAAGCCTATAAAAAGTTGTTATATAGTTCCCAATGAAGAACAAACTTTCATGCTTTCTTACCAGCAAACAGTTTACTATTGGCTAGTAGTACAGGGGATAAAGCCATAAGCAAAATAATCTTCTTAAGGAGCTTAAAGTCATTTTGAAGGAAAAGACAAAAACTAGATAATTTCGTATAGTGTGCGCACAGAGGTGTGCATGCACACACACATACCCCTCTAAAGTAACTACATGGTGCTATAATGAGCACGTGGGAAAAAACAGAAATCTTTGGGTCTTTTCATGATCTGATTGCAAACCAAATTGGAGAAGAACTGAATCAAATTCAGTGATTAGGTTCAATGTTGATCTTACGGGGAAATGTGATTCAGTTCTCAGCCAATTTGGTTTGCAACCACAATAGTGGAAAGAATCAAGCGGATCCAGACACTGACTCTGAGTCTGAAGAAAGGAGAGGGTAGGTGATGGAAATACTACCTTTTTGAGTACATACTGCTTTATCATACAGTGGGCTAAGAGAAAAGTATCTTAATCCTTAAAAATCCTTTCTCATGATCTGAGAAAAATGAATGAGCAGAAATTTTTATTGCCTTGCCATTAGTTATCAAAAAAGTAGCTTTTTAAGTTTATTCTGCACAGGTACTATCCATAGATGTATTTGAAATTTAGAAAAAACATTTTGAATTGAGTGTATTAAAATACAACAATGTAAGACTTTTGCAGTACAAAAATTAAGTGCTCCATCATGGATAAAGAATACAAGACAGGGGCTGGCGAAATAGCTCAGTGGGCTAAAGTGCCTGCTTAGGCAAGCACAGGGACTGAGGTTTGATCCCCAGCACCACAGACCACATTAGCCCTACCCCAGGGTAGGCTGAGCTGGCCAGAGTTCAGGCATGGTAGTGGATACTTGTAATCCCAGCTTTGGTGAGGCTGAAAGGAGGATCACCATGAGTCCAAGCTTCATAGTAAGACCATGTAACAACCAAATATTAAAAAAAAAAAGCCAACCTAGTGGCACATACCCAGAGTCCCAGCACTTTTGAAGCCTGAAGCAGAAAGAATATAGGCTGAAGAGCTGGCCAATTAGCTCAGTGGATTAAAGCACCTGCAAGCAGATGCAGGGGCCAGAGGTTCAATCCCCAGGCCTGCGGTGCCAGCCCAGCCCTGGGTAGTGCTGAGAGGACAATTGAGACTGGGTGTGGTGGCATGTGCCTATAATCTCACCTCTTGGGAGGCTGTAAACAGGCAGATCACTACAAATCTGATCTAGTCATGAGACCCAGAACACCCCGTAGACCCTTCCCTAAGATACAAAAAAGAAATGAAAACAAACAACAACAACAAAAAAAAATGAATGCATGTTGGAACCTAGCCTATGCAATCTACTGCCTTAGTAAAACTGCATCTCCAAAAGTAATCAAAGACCTGGAGATGTAGCTTAGTGTGAAGACCCTCAGTTTGACAACCACTGCCACCAACAAACAACAGCAATAACAAAAACCACTCTCTGTATTTGTCCTATTGCTGGAGCACAAGACCTGAAATCTCCAACTTAAAGGAGGAGTGGTTGCCCTGGCTTATGGTTTGGGCATTTCAGTCTACTATTGCCTGTGTCCCGGGCAGAAGTAGCAGGGCAAAGGACGTGGCAAGGGCAAGGCACTCAATTCACGGCAGCCAGAATGCAGCAACTGGAGGAAGAGGGCCAGGTTGAGGAGAAGGGGCTGGCACAAAAATGCTTCCAGGTCATGCCTCCATCACCTACCTCCACTGACAAGTCACCACCACCTCGAGGCTCCTTCAGCACTCTTCTGATTTACTCATCTTCCAGAATCTTCACTTCTTATCATATGAGCCTTCTGAGGTACAGTTTAGATCTGAGACGTGACATTTTCTAATATGAAAAATTAAAACGAAAGTAGTAGTTCAGTTCTCATTTCATGCTGGGGACAAACAGAAGGTGACTTGTCTTTACATGGAAAATTCAGAGATAAAAGGCAGCTTTGCACATGTTGAGGAATAAATTATAATACAATTTACAATCAATATAACCTTCTTCTACTCTGCTACAGAGTTCCTGTAGCTTTATGAAATTAATTAAAATATATCCTTTTCCTAACAATTTCAACTAAGTTCAAGGCAATAATGAACTACTTCATTTTTACAGACTTAACATATTGTATTTGGGACAAGTGGAGAAAAAATATAGCCAAATAAAAATGATCTGCAGGCCGAGAAGATAGCTTGGCAGTCTAAGCATCTGTCTGGCAAGTGCAAGGACCCGGTTTCAATCCCTGGTACCAAATATTGTGCTTGCCCCAGAACCCCTGAGGCACCATGGGAGCCACCAAAACCGGGCATGATGCTGCACACATGTAATCCCAGAGCTGGGGAAGCTAAAACAGGAGGATCTCTAGAGTCTGAGCTGCATAGCAAGACCCTGCACCAATGAAAGAAAGAAAGAAACAAAGAAAGAAACAAAGAAAGAAATTTATTTACCCTAACTTTCAGTACATAAGGCAATGAAAAATGAAGATTGAATATCCAGCAGCCTTTTTCTTTTACTCATTCTACAACTGTGAAGCACTGGTAATTAGAATATTTTGTTGTTAAATTATATAGTTCAGAGTGATCATTAGCTGATCCTGAGTAAAATTTGCACCACACATTTAGCTCATATCTATATTAACCAAAATATGTTGCTAGTGGGCAAGTCAACACAATAATGCAAACAGAACATCCCTGATCCTTTGTTAACCTACAGCAATACTGAGCTCTCAAATACCTGAAAGACACATTAATTTCACAGTTGGTCCATGATGTTAATATTAGCTTCATTTTTTTTATATTTATTTATTTAGTGTGTGTGTGGCCAGTCCAGCCCACCAGGGGGTGGGGCTGGCTGGCATGTGGTGCTGGGGATTGAACCACGGTCTGTGTTTTGCTTAGCTTAGCTTGCTCTAAGTAGGTGCTTTAGACCACTGAGCCATCTCACCAGCCTTAGCTTCATTTTTGACCGTGCTCCACATTCTTTCTGCAACAAGGTGAGAGATAAATAAATCTGTTGTCAAAGATATGAAATACTCATCACATTAAACTTTAAATTGAAAACAACAGTCTATCTCAGGAAGAAATATTATGGTACTTTAAAATCAGTACATACATAATTGTATATTTATAAGTACAGTAGTTCACGCTCATAGTTTGCTGTCAGATGGAATTACTATGCTCCTCTGCTCACGTGCTGCTGCAAATGGGATGCAGTGAAAATGCAGATCTCTCCAGGGGACAGCAATCTTAAGTTAGCTCTAAATAGGGACAGAAAAGACCCTCTGAACCGCATGTCTGACATCCAGGTAAGGTCACCATTGTGCAGGTGATAAATGAGAAAAAACTAGCAGGATAGCATTACAGAAATAGTAACTGTGGACGTTTTGGTGTGCTGGGCTTCAGAAGAACACGTATGAAGTAAGATAGGCCAAACAAATCCCGACCACTGCTCTACCATCTTCACTGTCGGTGGCATGAGGGGAGACAGTTATTGAGAAACATGAATTCATTCAAGTAGCCTTAAACTGAGAGCATAGTCAGTGGGTCCTGAGGCCTTCATTGATTGACTGTCTCTAACCCACTTCCACCTATCATCATCCATAAGGTTGTCCGTAATAATTCTTTGTTTCCTACATCACTAAACCTAGACAGAATTGGGATAACCAAACATGTCCTAGAATAGCCCTTTCTGGAAAAAAGGGAGGAGCTAGGGTGATGGCTCAGTAGAATAGAACAAGCGCTTGCCTGGTGCAAGGGTCTGAGTTCAGTCCTTTCTGGAAACATCTCAGTTGCATGTAGGATTAGATCAGATGTCATATTGCCTATGATATTCATTAAAAAGTTTAAATGCTGGAAAAAAAAGCAAAACATAGATCTTCAATGTAATAGAAATTATTAAAATCAGTCTTACAATTGGATTGATAAATGCATAAGTATGTTATGACATTTCTAGATTGGTTAAAGATAGAAATCATACCTGAGATATGATGTTTTGTAGCTTATTAGATTTCAGAGTGAAACAAGAGAATGCATTGTTTGGAAATGAAGTGTTTTTTTTTTTTCTATTTTGAAGCTTTTCATCAAATAGGAAATTTATTTATTTATTTATTTATTTATTTATTTATTTATTTATTTTTGTTGTTGTTGTTACTTGAAATCAAACTCAGATCCTCATGCTTTCCAGGCAGGTATTGTGCTATTGAGCTACATACCCAGCCAATAATTTCTTTTTCCCCAGCCAATAGTTTTAAATAAATTTAGAACATACCATAATGCACGTAGTTCTGAAATTCCTATGTAAATAGGAAAAATGCAGCAACTATTTTGGGAGACTTCATGCATCCAGGTAGTATTACTCTAGTATTAAGCCCCAAGAAGCAAAAAACAAGAGGGGATGAGGGGAACTTAAAGTAAACCACACACATCGGTCATTTAGGGGAGACTACATTTTTTTTTTATTTTAGGGAAGGGTATACAGGGTTCTCAGGGTCTCAGTACTAGATTGGACTCAGTGATCTGCCTGTTTACAGCATCCCAAGAGCTGGGATTACAGGCATGTGCCACCACGCCCCACCTCAATTGCCTTCTAAATGTGCTCTGAGGGCGGGGCCGGCACAGCAAGCCTGGGGATGGAGCCCCATTGGCCCCTGTATCTGCTGGCAGGCGCTTTAATCTGCTGAGCTATTTGGCCATCCCAAGGGAGACTACATTTTCATTCAATTCATTTGGAAGTTTCCTTAGGAGCCACCATCTTGTTTGTTGTTGACTGTAGAAAGGTGCTCTTATATTTCAACTGCCAAACTAAACATTAAGTATTTGGCATCATGTCATTTTTTTGAATGAGTGAAAGTAAAATGCAAATTGGTTTCTCTTATAGAAAAATAGCATATAAAGCTTTATTCAAATAATTTACCTGTTTAATTAATATATATCCAACCAAATAAATCATTGGCTTTATGAACTGTAGTTAGATATGTTTTTGAAACTTCAACTGATATGTTTTAAGATGGGCAGAAAGAGGCCCTTAATACCATGTGAAACTGGTACTAGAGTGTAGCAGCCTACAATGACAACTGTTTTCTATTGCATAAATCTATATTTTCTTGTTCTTCCAGTCATAACTAAGAAAGAAGTTGTAGGAAGAAGTAAACAGGTGGTAAATGCTATTTATTATCTTTTCTGAGAATAAGAAAATTCAAATTTAGAATGTTAATCTAGAATTATCAGAGACTGTAGGGTTTTTTTTTACCTTAAATAGGTTCTTTTAAAAAAAAAGTATAGTACTTTATTGAATATGTTTCATTCACAGAAAAATAAGCTTAAGTCTATAACAAAAGCCAGATTATACAGCAGTAATCAATTTTCTTAGTTTTCCATACCGATAGAAAGGTTCCTCCTAACTCAAAGCCATAAAATTACATTCACAGATACAGAGCTCTCTTCTCAAATATTTCACATGATCATTCATCATATTTGTACTGGTACAAAAGTTCTAAATAAGAATTTGGGGCCTAAGTTCACACTTAACTAGGTTCTATGTCAGTATGAAATACTTGGATGTTTTGTCCAAATTTGAAATGAGGGACACTGTTATTATTTTTGTGCTCTTGCTTAATGTTTTCTTTGGTGGTGAATTTTATTGAGAGGTATCAGTGGCTGTAGGAAGTCCAATTGTAATCTAGTGTACTATTCTGGAAGAATTTCGAAGGTTCTCTCAGATCCTTCAGTGTGCTAGAAGTATAAATTACGAGTGTGCATACGGGGATTAACTGAAGTGCAGGTGACTGTGGAGGTGGAGGGTCCTAACTGTATTGCTTGTGCTCCATCTACCCTGTAGGGTATATGTGCAGATTTGAGCAATAGTTAACCTTAAATTCTTTTTAATATTGTTGGTACTGTATGTGTAAAATAATAAATATTAATGTAAATTCAGTGAATATTCATAGTATCTTTTTACTTTCCTCTTTGTAATTTTTTTTCAGGGAAGGATCTACAGGGTGTTCAGGCTCTCACTACTAGACTGGGTTCATAGTAATCTGCCTGTTTACAGCCTCCCAAGAGCTGAGATTACAGGCTCGCACCAACATGCCCAATCTTAATTTCCTGCTTGCAGGGGCTTTAATCCACTGAGCTATTTGGTCAGCCCTCCTTTTCGTAGTTTTAAAAAATTAAATTAAATACGCATAGTATCACCAGATTCTGAAGTACAATACTTTTTTCTGTTTATAGATATTGCAAAAAGTGAGAACCGTTACCTTAGGACAGAAATAAAGCCATCTAAATGCCAAGGAACTATAGAATGGATAAAAATATATCTCTAATGGGGTCCATACAATGATGACAATTAATGAACACACAGCAAAACAAAAGGAATCTTGTTTACCTTCCTTCACTCAATGAGTGAAGGTAAACAAGATCACACATTCTATAATTTTTTTTTACTTCAAAGCTCAAAACCATACTGAATTTTTCTATGATATAGAGACGAGGTTTTTTTTTGCCAAATCAGAAAAAAATGAACATAAACATTGGCATTCATGTTTTCTCCAAATGGGAAAACATTGGTTGGAAATAAGAACTGACATTGGTGGGCACTTCATGTGTGCTGGAAGTATTCTCTTTCTTCACTTAAGCAGATATGCAGGTAGTTAATGCCTATTTGTGACTTTAATTTCCACAGAAACAAATGATAGTAGTCATAATGATGACCACAAAGGAGGAGAAATGTGAGTGTGAGGAAGAACGGTGGGGGAAGGGAAGCAAGGGAAGGGATGAGAGGACAGGAGAGGAAAGGAGGAGAGGGAAGTGGGAAAGAGAGGGGAGGGGATCATTTAAATAATGACCCCTTTGAAAGTAATTTAAATAAATTTATTTTGCATTTAATTGCCACCATGGATTAAGGGGGAGGGGAGCGAGAAAAATAATCCAGGAAGGGCAAAAGGTAGATAGACATAAAGGAAAGAATTACAATTAAAATGGAGAACAGCGATATAGTTCATGTATTGTGTGTATATTTTACCCAAGGTGTACGGTTGAACTTCCACAGAAAACATACCACAAGGAGTCACAGGAGATACTTTGTAAGACAGGTACCATTGTGGTCCTTCTAAAAATTTTATTGTGAATACATTGACAATCATACCTCCATGGACATATGTGTATGTACACACACACACATGCCCCTTACCCTTTTTCCAAACTAAGTACCCTGGGAAAAAATTAGGAGCAGACAGAAGCATATTTGTACATGGGCTTAATTTACTGCCATTCATGTTTGTGGGAACATAGCAAAGGAATACACTATTCAGGGTATCAACCTGATTTCAAAGTGTGCAGCTCTAGAAGTCAAAGTAAATATGTTTTGAGCATCTTTTCTTTTTGTGTATATCATATATTTCTTAGATCCTTTTTCTCTTAATTCATTTAGTCTCATAGCAATGTTGCAGGAAAAAAGAAATTAAAATTGCAAGAGGTCAAGAGATGTGCTCAAGACTCACAGTAGAAAAGTAACAGCAGCAGCACTTGCTCCTTTACTCACTTGATTTTGCTGTAGCAAAGTAACTTCCCTCCTCCGACTCTGTCTCTCTGTCTGTGTCTGTCTTTCGGTGTCTGTGTCTGTCTCTGTCTCTGTCTCTATCTCTCTGTCTCTGGCAAGGAAAGAGAATAATCAACTCATGACCCTACACCACCTTTTGAAACTATTAAGACAAGTGTCCTGAAAATTACAAAATATTCATTTAAGTAATGATCCCTTTGAAAGTAATTTGGAAATAAATTTATTTTGTGTTTAATTGCCACCATGGATTAAGAAGTTAATATATAGCTAGATTTTCTGATAGTTGTACAAAAATATATGTAGATTGTTGTACTATAGACTTAGTTGGCTTTAACTGATAACAAATTAGAGATTGAACAACATATTTAACAAAAACAAACTGATGAAAGTGGAAGAAGATATAAATTAATTTTATGAAATCCAAGCCCAATCTTAATCTTATAATGACTTAAAAATATCTCCCAAGTGAATATCATGCCATGCCTTTCTACAGTAAACATTTATTTCTGAAATAAATACCGCGCCCTGTCTTTTTTGCAATGAACACTGAATTATTCTTGTCTGTTAAGTATCGAGACGTCTTCCACCAAAAACTGAAAGCTCTGATGATACCTCCTGGATCCTTGCATTGAATTGAGTCAGTAAACTTGGGTTGAAATCAGTTGTAGAGGAATGTCTGTTTTGGTATGTGTCTGCAACACACAATCCTTGCTTGGGAGAAACATACCACTTATTTTGGGGATTAATATAGTATATCTTATTCCTTTCTTGTCTGTTTACTTTTGCTCCATACACTACCTTCCTCCTGGTCCTGGGCCCTGTCTCAACAAGATGACTCTGGTTCCTCCTTCTACTCTATTCTACTGTTAATCTTAGCACTAGTGGAACAGAGAGGTTGCCTTTGTCCACCAAGATTTTTTAACAATTACTAAAAAGTCACTATTACACTTTCATAATTATGTCCATTGATAACCTAATACAAATTGCGATGCTTAAATCATTTTATTTTGTATTTTTTATCACAGCAATAACTTTTATTTCAAACAATGCAATTAAATACTTTTATATGTTCCATCTGTGACACCAGTGCAGTACATACCTGAAGTCATCATTTTGTTATATGACCACTAATTTAATTAGAATTTTAGTCTACTTTTTAACTTTAAAAAGTTTTTTTTGAACTAATTTTAAGGCTCCTTTAGTACACTGTAGATAGAGTGAAGTAAGGTTGGAAACTGGCTATTGCGCTGGAGAAGAAAATGCGTATTAGATTCTTCATCTTCATTAAAATAATATGGTACATGTATAACATGATTATTTTGTTTTACTTTGTTCATGTCCTTGATAACCAGGGTTTTACCATCTGCCAGACCATATTACCATGTAAAAAAATTCCCACTGTGTATTTCACTAGCAAATTCAGAACAATTAGTACTGGTAATGGAAGTTCTATAAAAATTACAGCTACAGCTAGTGAATATTTATTTTCTGGGTACCAGGCATGATGATAGGTACAGTTTAAGCCATTCAAGTTTAAGTATAGGCACTTATAAAGAATTACTAGTACAAGGAAACTAGATATGAGTACAAGCTTTAACAATACAATATGAGAACACTGCTAATGTCTACTCGTCCGCATTTATCATTAAGAGACACCAAATAGGGTGATAATCACACATAGAGATTTTCACATTATGAAGCTTTAGATGTTCTCTGGATTCAGATGAGTCCCCTAAATGTATCCTACATCCCCCAAATAACTATAGAATGGTAATCATGAGACTTATAACTAAGCTGGATGACAAAGAGCTTGTGTGCTTTTCTTTATGAAAAGTACATAATATCTGTTTTCAAATCTCTCTCTGCCATTTCCCCTTTCACTCATGAAGTTCATTCTCTCCGTGGTGACCTCTTCCCTCCATATTTATGATGTGTTTCAAATCCTTGAATCTCATGGTGAGAGAACAGGTGGAACAATATTTGAAGAATAATGTTCTCTCATTACAGTAAGGGGTATTGTAAGTCTTGATGAAAACAGCAAAAATGTAGCAATAGGAAAGCACAATTTTATCACTTTTGGAATTATATTGCTATTTATCTCTTTATTCTCAGGATTCAGAGTATGTTCTTACATTGGAAAAATATTTCTAAAGATAAAGTACTTCTAAAGAGAATGATGGCATAAGGTCTATAAGGGTTCTGGAGCATTTATTATATTTAATATTTATTTGCTATCATATTTAACTATGAAATAAGCAGAATATATGTCATCCTCAATGATCTACTTTTATAGAGCATGTCTTCTCAAATATTTCTGAACTGATTCCTGAATTCTACAGTATTTGCTGTCTGAAGAGAACTATGAATTTACTTGAAAATGTTAATAAAATTAATTGAATGGTTAACACATATAATCTTTCTGGGTTATGAGAAAAATGAATTTGAATACGTATATATTTAATGTATATCTTTAATTATGGTAAAATACTTTAATAATCTAGGGACCGATATATTATTGATTAAACTATTGTCACTTACTAAATCAAATAATATTCATAATATAATTTTAATTTATGGTTTTATAATTCCCATTTGGGAATAACCTCCCTTTTATAATTTCTTTTATAGTAAGTCATACGAGATGGTAAGGAATAGTGCTAAAATATGTCTTTGAAAGAACATGGGGAGTGAAAGAAGTTTGATATGACCTATATTAGGTTCTATATACTCATTAAAATTATAGTTACAGTAGATTTAATTTCTATACTTCACATTTAGACTTCATAGTTGTCTTAATTTATCAGAATATTGTTATAAATTTAGAAATAATGTATATTTAATTATGAAACAAACATTTGAATTATGGAAAAATTCTTGTGCTGTAGTAATTTCTTTTAGTTTAGATTGTCATTAATATCAAGAATATATCATATTGCACTACCTTCAATGTAGTTTCTCAAAAGTTTGCTAACAATTCCATATGCATCATCAAACCAAATATAATATTTCTAGATTTTTTGATATCTTTTCAAATTCATGTTGCCAGTGTTGAGACTATCTAAAAGAAGATAGCAGGATGATTGTGTTTAGCCTTCCGTCTGCTTGGATTATCAGTTGTCGGCCACAGTGCCATTTTTAATCTCTAATTTCCATGGAATTTGCCCTCTATTCATGTCACTTCCATGATATAAAGATGTGTTTTATTCAGGAATTATTTTATCTATGGTGGTCTTGTGAGTTATTTTATAGCATTATAAGCAATGCTATGTTTACCTTTTTGATGGAGTATGAATGAAAGTTCCCATTGTTGATAGGTTCCATCAGTATTACTGCCAAGTTTGAGGGTAAAATTCTAATTGCATTTTAATCAAAAATTAATTCAATCTATACTGAGGTTATTTTGTTAAATTAACATTATAACTGCTCGTAACAAGGCACTTTTAGCAAAAGTTACATAAATTAAATTACATAATGACTAGCTGAGGTAGCTTACAATATCATATTTTATATATTTGCCTCTTCTTAAAAATTCTTTTTGGCTTTTTGGATATTGGCTTTTGGACTTTTTGAGGCAGAGTTTTGCTATGTAGTTTAGTCTGGCATTGATCTTACTTTGTAGCCCAAGCTGATCTCAAATTCACAGTTATCCTCTTGCCTCTGCCTCATGAGTGTCAGGATTACAGGTGTGCACCTCCACGCCTGGTTTCCTCTTTCTATAAATATATTTTCTTACATGGTTTACTAACAAAAACTGAATTCATGAGCTTAACAGGTGTTTTAAATGACAACTTTCCCTGATGAAAATGTCATTGTTCCCAATACTAAACATATATACAGCTAATATTTTCAGGAATAGATCATATTTTTATATCAAAATCGACAAATTGTCATATATTGCTACTCATAATAAAGCTCTATTTAGAAATCTAACCATAAGCTCTTCTTTGAAGCTATCACAGTCATTGCTGTAAAGTAATTACTTACTAAATTGCTATTTATTTTTTATTTAAATTGTGGCAAAAAACATAATGTGCCATTTGCAGTCTTCACCACTATTAAGTTTATGGCTGATTATATTCACATCATTGTGCAACCAAAATCCAGAACCTTTTAATCTTGCAAATAACAAAACTCTATACTATGGAACAATAAATTTCTATTTTTAAAACTAGATTGCCTCCCTAGATTTTAGCAAACCTGTCTCCTTTTCCCCTTCCTTTTTTTTTGGTGAAAGATGACTTTATAATTTACTTCAAGAAAACAAATCTAAGCATTCATTTCCACAGATCTGTACCGGGATCTAATCAGAGTCTAAGTGTGATCTATCAGCCATCATTTAGGTACATGCAGACTTACATTGATTGTTTTATCCTGTTGAGAAAATAATAAGTTCTCAGGAATGATTCACTGGTTAGTAAACTGAATTTGCTTAAGCTTAGGACTCAGGAAAAAAATCAATAATTGGAAGATAAATGTTTGGGATCATAATGAGAAGCATGTTAAAAACTCCTCTGTAAGAGCCTGAGGCATTGCCCAAATTTATGGAAGTAGTAATTGAGTGTTGAAAGACTGAAGTTAGAGGGGAAAATCTAGAAATCTGATACAGTATCTTGAAATATATATGTCTCTTTATGCTGACAAATGAGTTTTAATCAATCTCAGTATAGAAAAGAGAAAAAAAAAAGAGCATCATTCTAAGAGGTATCCATAATCAAGGAAGAAAATCCTGGTTACTACCTTTTCAGAAGCCCTAAGACCTGATGGCTTCAACAAAAGAGTCGATCATATTATACAAATTTGCCCATATTTATTTACAAGATATTCTCAAAACATGGTAGCTTGATTTGGATAGACTTGACTCTCTTGCAGTTGTCATTGTGTTCTCTGTTAAATTCATTCATTAATTCACCTTCTATTTTTTGTCTTACTCAAGTAGGTTAGCTTTTTAAAAATAATTTTCTTTTATTTTGAAGAGTAAAAACCAGAGCAAGAAAAATTTTTAAAAAACAGAAATAAGGTAATATATAGCAGTACATAAGTTGCAGATTTTCAAAACAAGGATAGCTGACTAACAATGATTGACATATTATCTATTTTTATTGTCAAATCTGTTACTCAGATTAACACATACAGTTATGCAATATGGGACATATGATTGAATATTGCCCCATGCTTTCAATAAAACTTATATTTTTGTTCTTGTCTCTCATTTTCTTTTATTACCTTTTAAAAAATATTTTAAAGAAACTGTAATAATAATTAATATGACTTAGGAACACTAAACCTTTAGAAGACCAAGATGACAGGTATTTCAAGCATGGTTTTAGTATTACACATTGCTGTTCTCGATGTAGTTGCTTAGTTCACAGATATCAGAATAGAGGGTTAGTTAAGATGAAAATTCTACCCATTAACTGCTATTTTCAAGTAACTGATGGAAATTCAGAGAACAATTGCCTTAGTCATCTTGTATGTATATATGTATGGTTTTGTCACTACCTTATTTTCGTCTTCTATTTTGATGAGTATAATAAATTGTCCTTTAGTGATATCTTTCACATACAGATATGCACATAAAAAATATAGAAAAAATCCAGTTAACTTGAGTGCATACAGTATATGTTCCAAGTATCTAGTTCGTGAATTTATACACATTATCTCTTGTTCAGGAGCTTATGTTTATATTGTTTATACTATACTTACATATCAATAAATAACTTTAGAGTTCACAAATCACATTAATATTAATAGCAAATAATTTATAAATTCAATGACCAGAATTTCAAAATGTCTTACAAAACATCAAACAATATAGAGTTTGTTCTGGTAACAGAAAGTAGCACAAAATTAGCAACAGGTTTCTCACTGGATTTAGGATCCCTTTTCAGGGTTGCAGGATATTGATCTCTCTAAGCAACAACATTGAAATGAGCAATTCCTAAGATCTTTACAGTTACTGTAGGGCCTGGGTCAAGTTTTACCCCAAAGACACAAATCTGACAGAATAAGAAATTTGAATGTGAAAACTAGTAATATTTCTAACTACAAATTTAGAACTTTTACAAACATTTATAAATACTTCTATAATTTTAATCATAATTAGATCTGTATCATAGCAACTTCTGTTATCATAGGTTTCTTGAGAATATATCCGGTGAGATAAAATATGTGTGTGATATTATATATTATGTTAAATAAAAGAATGCCCTCAGATTATAAAAGTTTTTAAATTGGATGTATTTAAAATAATTAGTTTTTTCGTATATACCACTGTGGGTCAGAATCCATATGAAAATTGGAAACATGACCCATTATTTATCAGCTCCCTATGCAATTATAAATAGATTTAATTGGCATTGGGATTAAAGGCTTACTTACTAGTGTGTAACTAATTAATAGAATTTTCAGCTCGCTCAGCATGTGACTTCTTTAACGATAAGCTGAAATTGTGGAAAAAAGATTTAAAATGACTATGCATATGATTTTTAAATTACTCTCCATATTTATACAGAAATTAAGAAACTAACCTTAGTAGATAGTGAAGTTCTGTTTTGAAATAAAAATGATATTATTTAAAATAGTGCTCATTGATTAAAATACCAGTAAGATAAATAATTATCATAAATAAACTTTTATATTGTTAAATTTTTTGAAATGTAATTAAAATGAATTTTTTATAGCTTTCTAAGTTATTACATAAAAATCTATTGCCATTTTGGGAAGTGTTACAACTACTGATCATGTTAGTCATTGATAAATAATATCATTGAAATTCTATTTTTATTAAAATAATCTTTCCTACTGACTAATACAGCTGATTATTTTCATGCCTCCAACAATTTCTCTTATCCAGTTTATATTTCTATTATTTATTTAGGGAGTTATTAGAGACTATGGTGATTGCTGAAACTGAAAAAATTACTGCAATAAAAGATACTGTTTTAGTTTCTTTCCTTGACAAAATACCCAACACCCAAAATTAAAGGAGGAAGGCTTTAATGTAGCTTACCATGTGTAGAGGTGTTAGTCCATAGTCAGTCAGCTCCAAGACAAAGTGGTATGGCAGAAAGGAACTGCAGGGGGAAACAGTCCATGGCTCAGCAGCACAGGTAGAAGGCAGAAAGCAGCAGCAGGAGGAGGAGCAGGAGGCCTGTGTTCCTTCTGTCCCTTTATATTTCAATCAGGTTATCGGTCTTCAGATGGTGCCACTCAGAACTATACTAACTATACTAAGTAAAATTGAAAGGCATTTTAGGTCAATTCATAGAATTCCAACTTCTTCAAATTAGACATTTATGTCAATACTATGTTTAAAACTTATATTATTTTAACTGGATTAGAGCCTTAAGCAAGGCAAATTACCTGGTAAGTGTTTAAATATCCCACAGCATATTTTAAAAGGCCTAAATCAGTGGGCTAATCCACACTTCCTTAATCCCAGCATCACTCACTGAATCCGCACCTTAGATCCGGCCACCTCCACAAAGCACTGCCTATGAGCGGTTTAGGCTTTGAAGGAACATCTACACACAAGTCATAGCAGTTATGTTGCCATTAATCTCCCTTAGAACACCCCTTCTTGTGTAACACACTTATCCCTTCATTATTACCAGTTTCTGAAGCAATTCTAAAAGTAATTTTTGAGTGCCTTTATGAGATATGGTAAAAAATACAGTGAATGCTGCTAGTGAATACCATCCAATAGAAAGGCAGACTCCTAAAATCATCATAGTGTGTTCTGATCCATCTTATTAATTACATCTCATTCACCACACAATGTCTGGTTCCTCCTAGACATCAAATGACAATATAAATAAATGTTTTGAATCAGGGGCGGGGGATTTAGCTCAGGCACGCAGTGCCTGCCTAGCAAGAGTGAGGTCCTGAGCTTGATTCCTCGTATCAAAAAAAGAAAAAAGGAAAAAAAAATTTTTTTGAATCAATTTAGAATGTGAAGAAAGCCAGGGTAACTAAAGACATTCACAAATAAGAACTTGCAGAACTGCTTCAGAATGGCAAAAAAAAAAAAAAAAAAAAAAAAAAAGATTTTGGATATAAGAGGAGCTGTCCTATGAGAACCTATTCCCCCCATCTGAAAATGACATGATTTCATTTTATACTTTACACCAAACATACACAAAAATAAGCTTTCATGTGTACGTAAGGAAATGTCTGATAATGTACCAGTAAAATTGAAAGGCATTTTAGGTCAATTCATAGAATTCCAACTTCTTCAAATTAGACATTTATGTCAATACTATGTTTAAAACTTATATTATTTTAACTGGATTAGAGCCTTAAGCAAGGCAAATTATCTGGTAAGTGTTTAAATATCCCACAGCATATTTTAAAAGGCCTAAAACATAAGTTTTGAATACATCAATTATCAAATTCATGAATTTGCCTCATAAAATGTACTAGCTGAGACAAGCCATGGCACATACAGATAAATTACCACTATGACCCTATTATGTGTGTATTTTATTTTTTATATGTTTAATATTCATTATTTACATTTTTTTAAAAATTCCCAAAGATACAACTTACAGCAACTGTATGGTTTTAGATACCGACTTTTCTTTTAGCACACTCTAGCAGGCATTGCATTAACTAGGGTAAAGGCATGAGAGCGGAGGCCAAGAGATGTAGGTTCTGTTACTGACACTGCCACTAACAGAGGAACTTGAGACAAATCACTGTATCCTGTAGTCTACAAACCGACAGACTAAGGAAGCTCCTTGTTCCTTAGTTACTATGGCAGACTGCATTTTCCAAAGATAGTGCCAATAACAAACTCACCCATCTTGCTCCTCCATTGTGATCATGAAACTCCTTCCATCAAAAAACGTTGTCCACAATGCCCTTCCTTGAATCTAAAGGGGCTTTCAATGCCCTTGAAGCTAATAGAAGTGGCAAAAGTAACAGAGGGTAGCACTTGTGGCTTGGTCAATATGGCCGTGTAAGACTTTGTTTAGCAAAACTTGAGCTGATCTACAATTCCTTGACTCCCTTAAGTCCATTATTCTCTGGAGAAGCCTAATTTGATCCTATAGAAAGACCATAAGGAAGGCCAGTTTTCCAGTTTTAGCTCTGACTGGAACCTGATGAGAGACTTGTTAATTAAAACCACCAATCCATGTCCTTCCTCAATTCTAGAGACCCATTTCAAATACAACAGAGGACTTGTCAAGTGGCTATATATGTAGGTAATTTGCTATACAGTCCATAGTACTTTTTAATGAGGTAACAGAAAATGAGTTCATGCCACAAATTTTATCTTTGTTTTCAGGGTGTGGAGATCTGTCCTTTGAGTTCACTCCTGAAATGCTGGTAGAGATAATGTTAAGTAAGTGCCCCAAGTCGTTTCAGAAAAATGTGGTGCAACAGTCATCTTGTGTATTACATCATGGGCTGGTTAAACATGATGGTTAACCATCTCTTGTAGTTTATTTGAAGCAGAAGGCTCAATGCAGCATGATGAGGGTTACTACAGTTCAGGTAAGCTTCCCCCAAAGGCTGTGTGCTAAAGGCTTTGGCGCCAGGCTGTACTGCTACTGGAAGGCGTGAAACCTTTCATTGGCGCAGCCTAGCAAGTGGAAGTCATGTCAGTGGGGATGATGTATCCTTGAAGCTGACCTTGAGAGCACAGGCCCTTCCTGTTTGCTTCCTGGGTGTCCTGAAGGGAAGGTCATACTCCACCTGTCCTTCTACTTCTAATACTCTGCATCCACACAGGCCCAAAGAATGGAGAACTGAGTGATCATATTCCGAAGCTGTGAGCGATACCAAACCTTTCCTCCTTAAAAATTGGTTTATCTCAGGCATTATTTTTGCTAATTCTAAGCTGCTTAACACAAGGGTAGAACCACGTGTAAATTGTAGCTGATAATATCATTTGTGAGAGATACTTAAGAACTGTGTAGAGTCTGCTATGCATCATTGTTATTCCTCAATCCTAGCCTCCTTAATTAATTCTCTGAAAAGTTTCACCATGTATCTCAGAGGAGTCATGTGTTGTCATGACAGAAATACATATTCCATCATAGGTCGCCATCAAAAACAGATTCATTGGTGATTTATCTGAGGCTCATTGGCTTTTGTTTCATATTCTATGCTTTAGTGTACATTTTCAGGACGTTAAGAGCTGCTTGAGAGATGAAGCTATATCATACTCACAAATGGATTTTTCATCTTCCCATGTACCTCTCCCAAAAGATAGTGTTTGGTGACAGAATACAAGCCTATATAAAAAAGACTAATTGAGGCTTGACTTTAAAGCTAATTATGGGGCCAACCAAATAGCTCAGTGGATTAAAGTGCCTGCAAGCAGGCGCAGGGACCAGGGGTTCGAGCCCTAGGCCTGCTGTGCCAGCCCCGCCCCCAGGGCACACTGAGATGGCAAATGAGACTGGGTGTGCTGGCGTGCACCTGTAATCCCAGCTCTTGGGAGGCTGTAAACAGGCAGATCACTATGAGTGCGATCTAGTAGTGAGACCCTAAACACCCACCCTGTAGACCCTTCCCTAAAATAAAAAAAAGCTAATTATATGGGCTTGGGAGATAGGTCATCTGTCTAACTACCTACCTGGCAAACACAAGGACCTAGGTTCAATCCCCAGTACCTACACATGCCATGCTGGCCCGAAACTCCAGGTGCACCATGCTGACCACTGATCTGGGCATTTGGTAAATATTTATTGTTTGAGTATTTCCTTGATTTCCAAATAGTGTCTACCCACTCTCTGCAACTATAGATTTGTAATAAACATCAAACTAAGGATGTGGGACGACGGGTATGTATTCATGTCTTATCACTGAACACAAGAAGTCTCACTGTAGTACCCTCATCCCCCTTTGCTTTTCTTCATTTTCCTTGAGGGTTTCCTGAGTTGCCCCAGGCTGGCTGAGGTAACTTGCTTCCAGTTACTTCTTTAAACAGTCAGGGGGAGTCAACTGTGAACACAGGTTTCAGGGTCACTCCCTTGGGCCTGCTTTGCAATCACGGCCACTGATTCTTTGACATCTTCACACATGTCAGGTATAGTTGCTTTTCTACTTTCTGTGCCCAGTAGAGCCAAACATTTTGCTAAAGTTTAGGTGCAAAACCTCATTTGTTTCGCATCTCATTTGTTTAGAGAAAAATGAGTTCAAGAAGACAGCGTCTGTGGTAAACTCCATATCACATCAGTATAATGAGATCAAAGTGTCATTTAATATCCAGCTTCAAACAGAGACCTCGCCAGATCAAGTGACTGCAGAACAGCTGGAAGGAAAAGGGAGGCCCAGGAAAGAAAGAGAAAGGATAGATGGCAAGAGAGGGATCACATTAAAATGAATGTAAAATACAAAGTGTCAGAGTATTTGAAGAAAGCTAATACTAAGGAAGAAAACCAACAAAACAATGAGGATATTAAGAACAGGCTCATGTAGAAATAAAGTAAAGCATGTATGGGCCCAGGTTCAATCCCAGCAACAAAAAAAGAAAAGAGAAAAGAAACTGAAGAACCAGCAAGATACCTCAGCGGATTAAGTGCCTGTTTAGGCAAGCGCAGGGACCAGGATTCGATCCCTGGCACCTCATGCCACACTGGCCCCACCTCAGGGCACACCGAGGGAGCGATGGAGACTGAGTTTGGTGGCGCATGCCTATAATCCCAGTGCTTGGGAGGCTAGAAACAGGAGAATCACTACGAGAATGGACTTTATTTTCACATAAATAAAATAAAATAGAAAATGAAAAGAATAAGAATGAAGCCTTCATTAAATCCTTCGTTTACTTAGCTACTCTTGTGTCCATTGAAAAGTCATCTACTTCATCTCTTTTGCCATCTGTACATGGATTTCTTCTGATGCTCAGGACCCCTTTTATGTCTGTACCTGTCTCAGCTGACTCCCACAATCATTTCTAGACCTTAGGTCCTTGACCCTGAGTTCAAAAAACTCCTGAAATGTTTCACATTTCTTGGTGCTACTTTCAGGTACACAGAGCCTCCCTGTCTTCTCTTCTTTCCATCTAGATACAGTTTAGCTCTTCTGTCTCTGTCTCTGTCTCTGTCTCTGTCTCTGTCTCTGTCTCTTAATCTCTCGGTCTCTATCTGTCACTGTCTCTGTGTCTCTGTCTCTCTCTGACTCTCTCTTTCTTCTCTCTCTCCTCTCTCTCTCTCTCTCTCTCTCTCTCTCTCTCTCTCTCTCTCTCTTTCTCTCTCTGTCATTCAAGACATCTTCTGAATTAGGACACAGGCCTGCAACTCCATAAAAAGAATCTTCTACTTTTTTCATGAATGAAAGAAAATTTTATCTTACTCTCCTTTCAACAATAAGGTGTCTAAATATTAGAAACATCAGATATATAATTACTATTCATTAAATAGCCTAATAAATTTAACATTACTAACCTTGTACAGTATTCCTTTTCACCAGTTTCTATTTTAAAAGTTTCCCTGATTTTACTATCTTCTGCTTGTCATATGAGACAAATTCCTTTCAAGCTATCTTTAAAGTAAGGAAATAGCGAGGTGTGGTGGTACACACCTGTAACGCAGCACCTGGGAAGCCCAGGCAGGAGAACTATTGCAAGTTTGAGGTCAGTCTGGGCTACATAATGAATTATAGGGTACACTGAAGTACATAGGGAGACCCTGTCTCTATAAATAAATAAATGTTCGATGAAACAGGAAATAAGGACAGATAAAACATTTGAAATTAATTTTTTGAATGAATTTTATGTTAAAAATACACCATTTTGAAAAGTCTCTCTCTCTTTTTTTTTTCAGAACCAGGGATTGAACTCAGGCCCTTGCACTGGCCAAGGAAGTGCTTACTCCACTGAGCCATCTCCCTGGCCCCTTTGAAAAGTCTCTTGAATGCTCTTTCATATACCATAAGTGATCTACCATTGTGTAATGGTATTCTGAAAAATTCCTAATCATTGATTTTAACTTGATATGCACTTATGAATTTTTCATTTTCATTGGCACACGTTTTCAATTCGTAACGATTATACCCACTGAGGCATGGAGTAACACATTTTTAAGGAGAGTCAGGTACTTTGAGCACCGCAGTCTTCTCTCGTCATTGTCTTCATAAACAGACATTCCCATTTCAATCACACAGAAACAGCACCCACAACAAGCTCACTGGAATGACTCAATTATTCGTGATTCTCATGCTTTACCTAGACTGGTCACAAAGTATTTTCATAGGGCAGTATTATTTTAAGACAGTCATGTTAAGTTAATCAAAATTCTGGGAGTTTAACAGTATTTAATATTTTTCCTTATTCTTCATGTTTTCATCTATGAAATGGAAATAATCTTGACTATGTGAGCTCATGCTCTTCTCTGGCTCCACATCTATGTGATTCTAGTAAGCGCTGAAGTGAAAACAAGTATAGTTAAGTACAATAAAGAAACATCAAGTGAATAATTGTGTGGTTCTCTTGTGTAAATAACTTTTTTGCACTGTAACTATTCCTGACTTAATACTGTAAGTCAATAATTTTGATATTATAGAAATTAAATATAAATGTTATTTAATTTTATTTAAATGTCATGTTACTTTATTTCAAGTTACTTTATTTTTCTCAGATTTATTAAGAGATAATTGACAAAAAACATGTATGTTCAATGTACGTAATACAGGGTTTTCATAAGTGAATTTATTGCCACAATCAAGTTCATTAACATTCCTTCATATTATTACCCTTTTTCCTTTTTAAAGCAGTGAAGTTCTGCTTTTTTGGCACATGTATGCATATATTATTAACTTTAGTCATCATGATGTATGTTAGATCCCTAGAACTTATTCATCTTTCACTAGAAGTTTTTTCCTGATTGAATAGTTCACAGAGGGCAGAGGTGTAATGGCCCCACACATGCATAAATTTCACATTTGCAATGCAGCTTCTTGACTCAGCAGAATCCCCGCATCTATCCTCTCCAGTGAATTCTTAATTACTGCTTATTATATCTTTACCTGCTTTGTATTTTTACAAGTTCCCCAATAAATAGGGGTGTGTGTGTGTGTGTGTGTGTGTGTGTGTGTGTGTGTGTGTGAATGATGCCTGGGTCTATTGCAATGAGATCATTTATGTTCTGAGTACTTGATAGAAGCATATGTTTTTATATCCATTTTGCAATTCAGGAGCACTTTTGCATACTTGGGAGATCCTGCTTTATCTTATTGCATCACATTGCAAAATAACCTTGGCTGTTCTACCTGAAGGTCCCAGGTGTTCAGTCATTAGTGGTTATGGAATAGATCAGAATTGCATTACAGCTGCACAACTACAAACAAAGGATAATCCAGGTTCTTTCAGGCTTAACATCAGCATATGGACAGTTCCTCAGCACTTGCTTACAAAGAGTGTTAATTTTGGAGTTTTGAGCTAAATTCCCTCAGGTTGACTTCTCCAAAAGATTTTTACTTCAAAAATCAACATAGGAAGGCAGATGCCTTAGTTATTATTTTCTTGTTGAGAAAAACTATCTGACACCCAAAGTTAAAATTTTATTTAGCTCACAGTTTATAGAGGTTTTAGCCTATGATAGTCTGGCTCTGAGGCAGGGGGGCATGACAGACGGATACTACAAAGAAGAAACAGTTCATGGTGGGCAGAAGGAAGCAAAGCAAACCAGTTCTTTTTGTCTCTTATATTCTATCAATGTAAGTAATATAGTGCATTGATAAGGCTATGTCACATACATTGATATGTATGTAATTAGGCTATTAGGGCAGACAGCACTTACACCCTTATTCTTAGTGCCCTTGATCTTAGTACTGCATCAGAAGTTAGTCTTAGCACAACAGCGCTAGATCCAGCCACCTCTAGAATATAGCCACCTATGACCACCTGAGGCTTTGGGAGGACATCTAGATGAAAGTCATAACAGTATAGAAACCAGTAGTGTAGTGTTCAGTTAAGCCTGAAAACAATTGCATAAACATCTGTGCCTATACATCTCAAAATTGATCAACCTATAAAGACATTTTAACGTATTTGATTTATATTTGCATGCACTTGTGAATATTTATTTCACTGACATCTCAAATATAATTAAACTAGTAATAAAAACTGATCTGTGTGCAATTTATCAGAATTATTGAGTCTGTTCATTAAAATTATGCACGAAGTAGCATCTGTCAGAATTATGAACAAAAAATGAAAATATTTAAGCTACAGCAGCATTCATAACTCCATGGATTATCAAAACTACCTCCTGGGCTGGCCAAATAGCTCAGTGGATAAAAGCACTTGCCCAGGAAGATGCATTGGTCCAGATCTGATCCACAGTGTGCCATGCCGGCCCCGTCCCCGGGGCACTGTGACAGTGATTGAGATTGGGCATGGTGGCGCGCACCTGTAATCCCAGCTCTTTGGGAGGCTGAAAACAGGAGGATGACTATGAGTCTGATCTATATAGTGAGACCCTGTAGACCCTATAGACCATTATTAAAATACAAAAAAAAAAAAAATACTACCTCGTGTTCCTGCTCAAACCTTCTCCCTTCTGTAATCCACCTTATATCACCTACATTCATGCTTCTCCCAGGAGTGACTGTGGTTCTTGGGGAAATCAAATCAGATCTCTAATATAGAATCTGAGAATAATTTTTCATTTCACCTGGAATAAATTTAAAGATTCTCATGATCTTTGAGAACCATCATGACTTCATCTCTCCCTGAGACCTCGTTTCATTCCACCCTTCTCTTTCTACATAGCAGCAAGTGCATTAGTGCTGCTGTTCTGAATACTTTTACCTAAAATGTCTTCCTCTCACTCATAGATCATCTAATGGTTTTTCAAAAAGTGGACTGAATTTCTAGAACAGTTTATGTTTACAGAACAACTTACGCAGAAATTATAGCTTCCATCCACACGCTGTCCCCCACTTCTCCATACTGCTGTCATGTCCACAATTATTAACATCTTACTTTAGTGTAATGTATTTATTTTAATTAATAAATGAATATTGATAAATTATTAACTAAAGTTATTTCTTTTTCTTAGGCTTCACTCTGTGTATTATTCAGTTTAATTCAACGTGTTCAGTTAATACATAACATCATGTGTCCATCTTTACTATACCTTACAGAATCGTTTCCCTCCCCTCACATTTTCCCACACTTTACCCACGTAACCCTTCACTCTTCTTCCTGAGCCCCTGGCAATCACTCATCAATCTATTGGAATTTTTTCCCCAAAGTTTCACAGTAGTGGAAGAATACACTATGGTAGTTTTGCATATTTTTCTTCCCTAACTAACAATATGCATTTAGGATTCTTTCATGTCTTTTCACACCTGGATAGCGCATTTATTTTAGCTGATAATAGTATAAATATAACGCACTGCATTCATACATTCACCTATTGAAGGAGATTTTGGTTGCTTCCTGTATTTTAACATTTATGAAAAAGGGCAGCTATTAATACCCATATTCAGGTTTTTGCGTGGACATAACCATCAGTTCCTTTGCATGGATTCTAAGCAGCACTATGGAAGAATATGATGGGAAAACATATTTAATTTTATAACTACCGTCTTTTCTAAAATGACCATTTTACTTTTTGCCTTGTCATTGACAATAAAGGAGAGTTCCTGTTGTTGCCACACCATTACTACTACTTACTGTATCTGTTACGAATATTGGCTATTTTCACAAGTGTATCATAATGCATTATTACTGTTTTAATTTGTAATTTTCTGATAGCATATGATATTAAGCATTATTTTCATATGCTCACTTTTCACCTGTATGTCTCCTTTGATGGTGTGTATGTACACATCTTTTACAATTTTAATTTTATCCTTTGTTTTCTTAATAATACATTTTTAGATTTCTTTGTATTTTTTAGATATAACTCATTTATCTGGTCCATTTTTATAGCTATTTTCCCTAAACAATGACTTATCTTTTTAATATCTTAGTAAACCATTGCAAAGCAGAAGTTTCTGCTTTGAATAACATTCAATCTATGAATTTTTTCTTTCATGGGTCATTCTTTTTCTGTTGTATGTTTGAAAAGCATCACCAAACCAGAGCTCAGCTACATTCTCTCCTGCATTATGCTCTAGAAATTTTATAGTTTTGGATTTTGCATGAAGATCATTATCTATTTTGAGTTATTTTCATGAGTTCAAATGGTTTTCTATTTCTACTTCTCATCTCTTCTTTAATGGCAGGTGTTAATCCAAGGGGTTATTCTAACTCAAGTAGTCTCTTCCAAACAGTTAACTGTTCAATGCACTATTCTTCTTTTTCTCTAGAATTATCTAATACAGTATCACCTTTTATTTAATTGGATGCTTACAATTTCTTTGTCTAGAATTCACATTCCATGGGAGCCTGTACTCAGTCTGTCCTACCTATTCTTCTTCCTGAGGTGTCTATCACAGTACTAGGTGCATGCTTCTCACTGTCAAATATTTAGTGAATAAATGAATGCACAAGAAATTCAATTAAGAATAGGGTCAAGCACATAATGATCTATGTTATAGTTCTTTTTACGTATAGACCACACAAGCAAACCAGAACAGGAGAAGAGCAAGAAGAGGAGGAGCAGGAGCAGATTAGTGAGAGTGAGAGTGAAGATGAGGAGAATGAGATCATTTACAACCCACAAAACATGCCCCTGGTCTGAGATGGTAAACCCATCCCCTATTGGCTGTATAAACCGCATGGCCTAAATACCAACTACACTTGTGAGATTTGTGGAAACCACTTCTCGAGGGCCTAAGACCTTCCAGCAGGAGTGTCTCTATACATAAAATGAACAGAAAATTTGAAGGAATGAAAATAAAGTGTGGAAGAGGAAGCAAGATTAGAAGTGGAGTCGTTTTTCTTGTTCTTCCTGTGACACATATTAAGCACTGCTGAAATTTGAGTATGGAACCATAAAAAGAATGTGACTCTTAGGAAATTAAATGATTTGCATGGGAGTTTTTAGTGTCCCTGGCCTATTGCCAATAGACTATTTTTGGAGATTTCTTTAATCATTTTGAGCAGTCAATAGAAGACCTGGATGGATTGCTTTAACTTTCTACAAAATGCAAATTTGCTTCGACTAATTTTACTTGGGTTTCTACAAATGCATAATTGAAAAGAATGCATTTGTAACCTAAATTAGATTAAATTGTATATTACCCTGATTTCTCTTATATACAAAAATGATAATGTGACCTCATCTTTTTGTAATGTCTACTGAATCTTGAAACAAACTGAAAGGCAAAAAGGAGCCTCCAAAATTGATTGCTTGACTTCTGATGAGTCATTATGTAGAGATTCTTTTTGTTTTGTTTTATTTTCCCACAGAATCAATTTTAATATAAAACAAAGATAAAACACATTTGAACCCTGCAATCTGTCAGCATGCCTTGTTTCTAAAAGATGCATACCAGACTGTGGGACTACATAGCAAAGAGTCTTTAAGAGCATTTGTTGGGGAGAAATAGAAAAAGCAGACCTCAGAGAAGACTGAGCAAGCTCAGATGTTGAGTTACATCCCCTGAGAACTACAGTAGTTCTTATCTTTTCAGATCTTTGTATGTTTTCTTATTTACTACATTCCCACTGGAGTCTTAATACTCTTCCTCAGTGTCACACTTCCATCATTCTGAAGACTTCTGCAGTTTCAGCTTGGCCCACAAAGTGAGCAGTGTTAGGAATATCCAAAACACCTCATGCCATGAGCGTGACATCATTCAGGGAAGTGCCACTCTTAGATTGAGGCCTGAAATGCAGTGGCACCCTTGAAGAGCAACCCCAACTGTAGTTTCCACAAATCTCACAAGTGTAGTTGATATTTAGGTCATGCAGCTTAAACAGCCAGTAGGGGATGGATTTGCCATCCCAGCCCAGGGGCAGGTTTTGGGGGTTGTAAATGATCTCGTTCTCATCTTCACTTTCACTCGCACTCTCACTGCTCTGCTCCTTCTCCTCCTTTTCTCTCTCCTCTCCTGTTCTTTCTTGCTTGTGTTGTACATTTTCATGAATGAACTGTCACTGTTCCCCAAGAATCTCAACATAGTCATAGATCTGGGCTTCTAGGAAAGCAATATCTTTGTTCCTTTCAGTATCTCACTTTGTGCCCTTTGATTTGGGGTTTTTGGCAAACAGGGAGGTGTCCAGTGATTCCAAGGACTTCCCTTTGGTGCTAAATAACCTCTGGGCTCGCTCTTTAAGGGTGCCGCTGCATTTCAGGCCTAAAGCTAAGTGGGAAGACTTCAATCTGTCTAGACCCAGAGAGGACAACTCCTCCCAGGAGTAACATGCAGACAGGTCAGGATGGGCACCAGCATGAGTCATAGCATTGCTTGTCTCCTTTGCCCATCCAAGAAGGGTATCATTCTCGCATTTCTTCTCAAATTCAGTCTGGATCTTCGCAAAAAGCTCATTCTGATCTTGGAGGGGCTTTACTCTGTCTGTGTAATCCTGAAGATACTCAAGCAGCATTTCAAGGTATCTTTTGTACTCTGCATTCTTCCTTTCTTTAGGAATGTCAAATAACTGGTCAAAGATTGATAGGTATGTGATATAATCCAGCTTCTCTGACGCCTTCAGGTTAATGTACTTGAGGTAACAGTCATGGAGATTGAAGTAGCGGCTACATCCCTCTTCATGTTAACACTGAGTTCTATGCCTCTTCACTTGGATTCTCTTGCATTTTCAGGAGCGCCCCAAATTCCACTGACACTGGCGCACGAATCTCATTTGGGTGCTTCTGGTGGAATTCCTTCATTTTTCTTGAGTCTGTTATATAATTCAACAAATTCATTTGGTCCTGAAATAGCATTGACCTCCTCCTTTAGTAACCCATCCTTATTGTCACACAAATCTGTCAGGTTCCCATACCTACCTTGCATGGCCCAAGTGCAGTGGTCAGAACTGATCTTCTCCCGGAACATGGACATCTTAGTGAGCATCTCTTTGGCCATTACATCCATGAACTCTTCCTTCTCCTCATGATACTGCCACTGCTGCTCTAGAATTGTCTACCTACTTCCTTGGCTGTGGCACAATTCCTTTTCTTCTTCTTCTTCTTCTTCTTCTTCTTCTTCTTCTTCTTCTTCTTCTTCTTCTTCTTCTTCTTCTTCTTCATTTAGTACAGGGTCTACAGGGTTTCACTATACAGATCAGACTCATAGTAATTCTTCTGTTTATAGCCTCCCAAGTGCTGGGATTACATGTGCGTGGCACCATGCCCAGTGTCAGTGGCCATCTGGGTGCATCCCTGGGGCAGGGCCAGCCTGGCACATCAGGGAACAAAGCCTGGTCCCTGCATTTGCCTAAGCAAGTGCTTTGATCTCCTGAGCTATGTGGCCGGCCCTTACATTACGTAAAGATTCTTGAGTTTTGCAATATCTTGATACATTTGTCAGTCATAGACAACATGTAGGTTTCCTGACTTAAGTCATTGTCATCAGGGTATTAATATGTCATTTAACTGTTAATGTACCTAACAACAAGATGGGATATAACTTAATGAGTGAACACTTGCCAGTATGTGTTGGACCCTAAGTTTCAATTTAGGGACTGAAAGAATGAATAATATACCCATGAGACAAACTAGTCATCTGAACTTATATCTTCCTGATCATTTTTAAGCAAAAATTAAAATTTTTGACTTTTCCACAAGTCTGATGAAGTCATTCAATAGATTTTTTTAGGAGAGGAATATTTCTACTTTATGGTTTTATAAGACATATTGGATTAAACAACATTTGTTGGGCAAACTAACACTGCTTAAAAACTCTATATACACAGTTTCTGAATTCAAGAATTTTACTCTTTGTAGACATAAAAGTCAAGTAGTTAAAAATTAGAAGAAAAACATCAAAAGCAATTTTAAAACTGCTAATTCATTTAGTACTTAACACTAATTGTACATTAATTCTCTTAATAACTATTGAAGGTATCATTGCACTGATTTCTAAAATGGGAAAAAATGAGAAAGAGAGGGGCTAAATGATATTTGCTCAGTCATTCAGTGGAGCAGCCAGAATTTAACATATAAGTAAATTGTAATGTTCATCAAGGAAGAAATTATGTGTACAAGATACATAGATCAGAGCCCGGCTGATCATAGCCACTGAATAAATACATGCTGACTACATGAATCAGAGCCTAAGGTTTACCTAATGCCATGCTACCTAATTATGCAGCTGCTGCAGGTATAGATAGTGTGCTGCATTTGTTTTATTTACTTTCTCTCGCTCAGCCTGAGTGGTTCTTCTTTAGGGAATGCTCAGTGTTACATAATATTCAAAATAGTGTGTATTCAGCCAGGAATCAAAATAAAAGAGTACAGTTTACTAGAATTTTTAACAGACTTTACAAAGACAAGCAAAACTCTTAGATAAAACTTTAGAACCTGAATGGAAGATAGAATGTGTAGAATGAACAATCCTGATGGAATTTATTTAGGAATAAATGATAACAGGCTAGTGAGATAGTTCAGTGGACTAAGTGCCTGCTTAGGCAAGCTCAGGGACCAGGATTCAATCCCAGGTACTCCATGCCACTCCACCCCCACCCCTGGCCATGCTGAGCTGGTGATTGAATCTGGGCATGGTGGCACACGCTTATAATCCCAGCACTGGGGATGCTAAAAACAGGAAGATCACTACAAGTCCAAGCTAAGAAGTGAGACCCTGTACCAAATATGAGAGAGAGAGAGAGAGAGAGAGAGAGAGAGAGAGAGAGAGAGAGAGAGAGGAGAGAGACAGAGACAGAGACAGACAGAGATAGAGACAGAGACAGAGACAGAGACAGAGACAGAGTCAGAGTCAGAGTCAGAGGTAGAGACAGACAGAGAGGAATAAACTATACCATTTCCATGCTCGATGTTTTATATTCTGGAAGCTTGAAATTAACCAATGTAACTAAAAGTAAGCATATGGTATTTTCATTTTTGGTACAAGTAAACACTAGAGAGATTGCATCTTAATAAATACATTGAAATGAAGCAGAAACAAAGGTGTGCACAAGCATGTATGTGTATGCTCTTCATATTTATATTTTATGCTGTTAGATATATGACTAGTTTCTGTGTTTCTGCACTGATACCTGCCATGCATGTAGGAACAGTTAGAGTTCTTTTTTTCCTATGCTACTCAGCAATAAGCATTTTTTAAGCAAAAGATTTACTGCACATAAATGTTAGTAATTTCTTTGAGTGCAGCAATTGGTACAACAAATTAATTACTCTACTTATTTCAGTGACCAAAATATGGTGTCTTATTATTAAAATAATAGTGCCAATTCCTAAAAATTATATTCAGTAAGCATAATGAGACTTCCATATAGAGAGAGTATTATTATAGATACAACCATTAGACACTTGAATTTTTATGAGAATATATTCTGAGAACAATTTGGAAAGTTCCTAAAGTCCACTTTAGATTTAAAACATCATGGTGAATATTTATGTTCTTAGAGCATCTTATACTACATAGATAGTAAATATAATTTTTTTCAGTTTAAACATGAAAATCCTAAGTGAACACAACAAAATCAAAGCTAAATCTACTGTGTTCTTCTTGAACAGAAATGCTATTTAAAATTTTTAATTATAAAACATTCTGAGACTGAGATTTTTAGGGTAGAAAATAAATTACTCAGTATTATCACACCCCTAACATAACAATTGATTTCTGTTTTCAATTATTTTCTTTCATCTTTGAAAATAATGCCTGTTTGCCTGGTACTACTGAATTTGTGTATGTGTACTTGCATGTAGATAATATTTAAATAATCACACACTAATTTGGGGAGGTGCTATTTTATTTTCTTTTATTTTATTTTTTGTTCTTTTTAATGAGAAAATAAAATAGCAAACAGGTTCAAAAAAGGTTGGTAGGCCAGTTACAACAATTATTACATTGCATATTGTTGTCTTCATAGTGGTTATTCAGAGGAAATGATGCAGAAATGATATCATGTCTAAGCAATATTAATACAAACCTTTCTTCTCATTGAGCTAAGAGAAAGTAGCTGTATATCTATCCTATTTTGTATATACATACACATTTTTTCACTGCAAAATGGTCCTTTAGTTGTATTCTCCTATTTTGCTTTGTTTTGTTAGAGATGGGTGTTCCACTGATGTTAGAGAGGCTGTATTAGGAGAAGTCTTTAAAGGACCTTTTCATACTTGATGCCAACAGTTCAAATATTGTAGGTACTTTAATTCAGCAATTTAACCCAATATAGCCCAATAGTCCATAATAATTGTAGGTTATCAGCAGAAATGGTAATTGTTAGAAGTAGTTGACTTGAGCCTTTTACAGCTCAGCATATTAATACGGCATTACTTTTTATACCTCACGGTTATACTTTTCTGCTGGATAATTAAGACCAAGTTAAACTAAGAGTATAACTAAAAATGTAACTTTTCTATCTGACAAGGCTAGTCAGATCCCCTCAGGATTTACTCTGAAACCATGTACAGCACATTATACATTTTTTGTCAGCGTCAGCTATCTGGATGAGTCACAACCATTGTTTGACCAATTTTCTCTCTGTGAAAGTGTGAGAGAATTTTTCTCTCTAAGTGACTCTACTTAAGCAACTATACATCATTGATCACTTTCTTCTGTGGCCCCGTAATCTCCTTGATCAAAAAATTTGAGAGACATTGAATTGTAGCTGTCACAGCACAAGTTCTCTTATGTCATGAGTCCTCACTGACCTTGAAGGGCTATACTTGTAGCTCCTCTATTTCTCTAATTTTTGGTCTGCAAACTAGTTGTTAAACATCCAGAAGAGAAGATTAATGATTATTACCCTGTAACAGAGGTAGTTGGGCTTAACATCACTATCTGTATGAATATCTAACACCTTAGACATAACATGGAACTGCTACTTTCCAACAACCATAGCTGTTCTAAACTTTAAATCCCTATAGAACATGAAAAACACATTTAAGCATTTTTACACAGAAATTTCGAAATCAAACCATATACAACATGGTAGCAGGATAATCCTATGATTTTTTGTCTCTTGTTTTCTATTATTACTTTTCTTTTTACAAATATTTACTTTAAATATTGTATAGCAGCAATTGATATGATAGTAGAAGCAGTATGCACTTAGAAGACCAGAATGATAGGTATTCCAGGCATGGTTTTAGTATTACACATTGCCATCTTCAGTATAGTGACTCAGTTCAGAAATATCATCATATATAGTTGGTCAGGGTGAGACCAGGTTTTTGCTATTTTCAAAAACCTGATGGAAATTTGTAGGACCATTGCCTTAACCATCTTGTGAATATACATGTATGGTTTTGCACCTGCTTTATTTCCTTACTTTTCTCCTTTCTCTCTCAGTTGTTTAATCCTTAAGTTCTCGCTTTCCACTTAATTGTTATACCTCTCAAACTTTATTCCTTCTTTTGAGTTCTTACACTAGGGAGGCAGTATGACATTTACATGTATGAGTCTGGTTTATTCACTTATATCTTCAAGTTGCATCCACTTACATATGAAGGCTTCG
>NW_004524592.1:2093453-2094859 GCF_000260255.1 Octodon degus | reverse complement strand
CTTTCCTTTGTTGCCCATGATTGCCTTTGCTATTCTATGGTTTTTCTGGTTCCAAATAAATTTTAGGGATGACTTCTCCAGGTCTGTAAGGTATGTTGGTGGTATTTTGATAGGGATGATATTAAATCTGTATAACAATTTTGGGAGTATGGTCACCTTAATAATGTTGGTGTTTCCTATCTAGGAGCAGGGATATTTTTTTCCATTTTCTGAAACCCTCTATGATGTCTTTTTTCATAGTACTGTGCTTTTCATTGAATGGATCTTTATTTCTTTATTTAAATTAATTCCTAAGTCTTTCAATTTCTGTGGTGCTATTGTAAAAGGTACTGTTTCTCTAATTTATCTCTCAGTGTGTTTGTTATCTGTGCAGAGTAATGATATTGAATTTTGGATACTGACTTTGTAACCTGCTATGCAACTGAATTTGTATGTCGATTCTAATACCTTTTTGGTGGAGTTTTTTGGGTCTTCCAAGTGGAGTATCATGTCATCTACAAATAATGATAGTTTAATTACTTCTTTACCTATTCTTATCACTTTTATTTCTCTCTCTTGTCTAATGGCTCTAGCTAATGATTCCAAAATATTGAATAGGCATGGTGATAGAGGATATCCTTGTCTTGTCCCTTATCTGAGAGTAAAAGATTTCATTTGTCCCCATTTAAAATTATATTAACCATTGGAATGTCATAGATAGCTTCTATCAGAGTGAAGTAGAGGCCATCTATTCCAATTTTTTGTAGGACTTGGAACATGAATGAGTGTTGGACTTTGTCAAAAGCCTTTTCTTCATTGATTGAGATTATCATGTGGTTTTTGGATTTGGCTCTATTGATACAGTGTATTACACTTATAGATTTGTGTATATTGAACCATCCTTGATTCCTGAGATGAATTCTACCTAGTCATGGTGTATAATCTTCTCAGTGATTTGCTGTATTCTATTTGTTAGGAATTTATTGAGGATTTTGGCATCTATGTTTACAAGAGGGATTGGCCTGTAGTTCTCTTTTATAGTTGCATCATTCTCTGGTTTTCGTATCAGTATAATACTTGCCTCTATGAATCATTTTGGAGAATTGTTTCCTTTTCAATTTAATTGAGTTTGACAAGCATTGAGGTTATATCTTCTGCAAATTTCTTATTACATTTAGCTTCTGTAATTACTTGTTGAATTCAATTTAATTGAAGAGTTTGACAAGTATTGGGATTATATCTTCTGTAAATTTCTTGTTGAAGTCAAGACCTGGACTTTTGTTTATTGGTAGATTTTTTATTATATTTTTCATTTTATTGGCTGTTATTGGGTTATTGAGAGTTTTTATATCTTCTTGATTCAGTTTTGGTACTTTGTACCTTTCTAGGAATCTGTCCATTTCTTCTGTGTCTTCTATTCTGTGAGA
>NW_004524592.1:2053718-2085948 GCF_000260255.1 Octodon degus | reverse complement strand
TAATGGTGTTTGTAAATAGGATCACAAGTCCGCATCTTGTACAGCAATTAACCACTAAGAAGAATATATGCAGTGTATTATTTGTTGAAACTGTACTTCTGATTTGATTTGAAACTGTCTCATTGCTATCTTTTTATCAATAAAACTTTGAAAAATAAAAAATAAAAAAAAAGTTTGATCTAATAGTGAAACCCTAAACACTCTGTAGACTCTTCTCTAACATATAGAAAAAAAAATAGAGGAAATGTTCCATGTGCATCTGAGAAGAGTGTGTATTCAGATGTGGTTGAGTGGAACACTCTGTATAAGTCCACTAACTCCATTTGTTGTAAGTTCTGCTGCTTCTTTATTAATTTTTTGCCTGCTTGACCCATGTTTTGGGGATTAAGGAGTGTTAAGGTTTCCTGTTAAGATTGTGGTACTGATATTAGACTTTTCATGTTCATTAAGATTTGTCTTACATAGTTGGGTGCCCCCGTGTTTAGTTTGTACATATTTATGACTGTTTCCTCTTCCTCTTGAATTTTTCCCCTAACCAGTATGTAGTGACCTTTATTTCATTTGATCATTCTTGATTTGAAGCTGAGTCTGTCTGAGAACAGGATTGCTACTACTGCTTTTTTCTGAGTTGCTGAGGCATAGAGTATTGTTTTCCATCCTTTGACTTTCAGCCTTTGAATTTATGAGGTAAATGTGTATCCTGTATACAGAATATTGTTAGATTTTTCTTTCTAATCCACTGTGCCACTGTGTATTTCTTCTAACTGGTGAATTGAATCCATTTAGATAGATGGTTTAGTTGAGATGTATTGACCTATGATTAGCATGTTATTTACCTGCTGTGGTTTACCCCTCTTTCTCCTGTGTTTAGTTGTTTGCCTTATTTGGTGGATTCTTTCCATTCTCATTCATGGGGTTTTGGTCATTTTAGTTCCTTTCCAGAATATGTTTTAGTAGTCTTTGTAAGCCTGTCTTTGTCATCACGAAATTTATTACTTGTTCTTTGTCATGGAAGTATTTCACTTCTCCATCAAACTTGAAAGAAAGTTTTTCAGTCTATAGCAGTCTGGGCTGGAATTTGTTTTCTTGGAGGACTTGAAGTACTTTGTTCCATGCTCTTTGACTTCATGGTTTGTAAGGAAAAATTTGCCATTATTCTGATGGGTTTTCCTTTAAATGTGATCTGTTTCTTTTCTGTAGTGGCTTTTAGTATATTGTTCTTGTGTGGGATTTCTGGGATCTTGACTATGATATGTCTGGGTGTTTTTATAATTGGGTTGGTGTTATCTGGAGTTCTGTATGCTTCAGTTACCTGAATATCAGATTGTTTCCCCATATTTCGGAAGTTTTTTGCTATTACTTCTGCCCATATTCTTTTTATATCATTTGTATTGACTCCTTTCTCATTGATGTCTATTAGTCATATTGATGTTGTTCATGATGATATGTTCAACATCAACATATTGATGTTGTTCATGATGTTGACTTGTTTTTTCCTGCATCCTAATTGTTTTTAAGAGATCTTTTTTTTTTTAACGTTCCACTAGCTGCAATGGTGTCTTCCAGATCTGAAACTTTATTTTTACTTTCATTCAAATGATTTTGCCTGCTTGTGATTGAGGTTTTAATTTCCTGTATATCTCTTTGAATATTCTTCATGCATTCTATTTCTTTCCTATATTGCTCATTCAAAGATTCTTTCATTTCTCTATTCTCCTCAATTTTTTTATCAGTTTCTACTTTAGAATCCTTAATAATTCTTTGATTGTAGTTATAATTTCTTTTCCTTTTACTTCAGTGATTATTTCTGATCAGACACCCTCTATATCTTTCTGCTGTTGTTTCTTTACTTCCGACACTATTATTTCAGAGATTTCAAGAGTGTTGCTTCCAATTTCTTCAATGCTAGTGTCTCCTGCATTTGTTCTGATTGGGATCAGGGCCTGAGACTGCATTTTGCTTCTTCTCTTTGTCATGTTGTATAGCACTGTCCTCTGACCTTTGGTGTAGGGCCTTGGTGTAGTAGTTACCTTAGCGCCTGCTGATATTATTACCCAAGGTGATTATGTGGTTAACGCAGTTGCAGTTTTGTATTTACAGTACTACAATTACCATCACTAATAATGGGTAGTGAGATTTAGCTCTTGACAAACTTTTATAATTAATGGGTTTGTTTTTTAGACCTTACGGGCCAGCATCATGAGTGTATAGCTAAGCAGATGTAAAGTTGGGAATTTGTATTTAAATTAGTTCCCCTGAGATCTGTCTGATCATCTCCCCTTGATGTAACCAGAGACTTCCGGGCAGACTTTCACCCTGGTTACCTGCGGCCCCTTTCTCAATCAAGCGAGAGAGAGATAGGGTGCTCTCATAGATCTAGGTCTAGCAGTGTATCTCAGCTTACCAGGTCTGGATCTACCAAGTTTGAACTCATCCAACTGGGTCTGGCTTGGGTCTGACTGCTGTGCTTGGCTTCTTCCTGGTGAAGCCCAGAGAAGTGAACCTGCTGAGCCCCACTGAAAAGCTGTTCTGTTCCTGGATTAGCAGGCTGGATCTGGCTCCTAGCTGCTCTGCTGGGAGTTCCACTGCAGGCATAACTGCTGGCTGGAGGCGAGAAGTTCTGTTGGGGCATGGCCTGGCTGCTGGTTGGTGTCATTAGGAGGGGGTCAGGAGTTGGGAGGCTGGAAATTCCAGTGGGGCGTGGGGCGTGGGGCCTGGCCACTGGCTGGAGTCAGTGGGTGGGGCTGCTTACTATTTAATTAGTAAAATGTCTATATTTTTTGAAGAATATGTATTTTCATTAATATAGTACGTTCAGCATACATTCTATTTTAATAAATTCAATTGAGCTATTTTATGCATTCTACACCAACTGGCAAACTGTAATGCCATATAGATATATTGCTTAGCTTATAATTCCAACCTATTTCAGGTGGTAAGATGCATGCCATGTAGCTATTACAGGAGATTTTTCTCAGGTCCTTTTGCTCTCATGAGAAAATAATTGCAACATGAATGGAATCTGAAAGAAGAATCTACCTCAATCATTTAAGCTGAAAACAGAAGTTCAGATAATGACCTCTGAGGCATGGGAGGGATCTTTTATCCTTGGTATTTGAAAATTAAGCTGATCCTAGAACACCCTGATTAAACTGCTGTCATGAATTCATTGTGGAGATAGAACTTGGAAAAGAGGAAAGGAAAATTCTTTTGACTTTAGGTACACTATTTTCAGTATGTTCCGTTTTGTAGCTTATCCCCACACACTGCACTCTTCCTTTGTTTAAAATGGAATTTTTACTTTTACTTTTCGATGAATCTCGGCATTGATTTCCTTAGTGGATGAACTGGTTTTCCTTCCTACCAATAGGGTTGTAGAGTTCCTTTCTCCCCACATCCTCACCAGCATTTGTTATTTCTAGAGAATGTAACATTAAGTGAAATAAGTCAAATATTTATGGTTTCTTTTATGTAAGAAAATAATACGCAGTTCAAATAATATGTTCCATTGTAATAAATATTGTTATTTTCTTATTTGGACGTAAACATAAATTTTAATTTTTCATAAAAGAAAAAAGGGAACTATCATTTCATATCATTTCATGTTTTACAGGCTTGAACCCAGTTGGTGATGCTAATAGGGCTGGATAAACCTTCAGGAGGGGGGCCTAGTTGGTAGTTTTGATGTCACTGGGGCATGCCCTTGAAGGGAGAATGGAACCATAAACTCAACTGAACCTTCTATCCTCTCCCTCCCCTCCTATCCTTTCCCTCTTCTCCCTTCCCCTTCCTTTCTGCCTCCTTTCTGCTAGGCTCCCTTCACCTCTTCCTCCCTTCCTACTCCTCCTCCCCTGTCCTCTTCTCTTTTGTCCTCACCTTGCCATGTCTCTTTCCCTTTTCCATCATCCCCTTTTCTTCCCTCACCTTTATCTATGATATATTTTACTAATATTTCAATATACTTTTTAAAATCTTGTATTTATTTATTTTATTGGTACAGGGTCTAGCTACACAGCTCAGACTCATAATGATCATCCTGTCTCTACCTCCCCAGCTCTGGGATTACAGGCATGCACCACCACACCCACTTTTAGTGGCCATCCAGGCATGCCTGGTCTTCTGTGCATTAAACTGGGGTCCTTGCACTCACCACGGAAGCAGTTAGACTGCCAAGGTATTTCCCCAACCCCTCAATATACTGTTTTAAGTGATTATTTTCTTTTGGCTCATTAGATGAAAAGTAACAACTTTCCAATAAACTTCCATATTTATGAATTTTGCTCAAGATAATTATTAAAGTGGAGTTAGATGTGGAATTTTAAATACTTGGTATAATGTGATACCTATCCATACTTAGATTGTTTTTAAAAACCACATATTTTTAAAATAAAAACAGTGCTCATAGAACCCTGCTTTAAATCTTCTCCTTTGCTTGGAAAAATTTAACTTCCTGTGCTCCATAGTCCTACTTGTTGAGATAATAATGTATTTTCGCTCTGAGTGCTATACATCCATTGGATTCAGAGGAAACGAAAAATGCAAAAGTATCAGAATTATACTTAACACCTCCAATTAAGCTACTGCTTATATTAATATCCAAAAAGTTACACTTTTAGCAAATATATGTTTATGCATTCTGAACTGTGAATATAATATATAAGGGAAAATGATCTTTTTAAATGACAGTACTTAAGACAGTAATATATACAATGCTGCATCTTTTTTCTTTTTTTGATACCAGGGATTGAACTCAGGACCCTGCACTTGCCAGGCAAGTGCTTATTCTACTGAGCTATCTCCCCAGGCCCAAAGCTACACATTGTAATAAAAACAAAAACACCAAGAAGCACAAAACACAACCAGAATTAGTAAGAAAATAATCACCTAAAGCAAGACAGAACTATTATGAGCACTAGAATTAATGGAGAAGAATTTCAATTTTGCATGCCTACACTTGGTCATCTCAACTACTTTGAAGATAACAATATGCCATATAATGACCATTGTTAATTTCCTATCATATTATTTTGACATTCTGTACTGTTTTATTGTGGGTTTTTGTTTCTTTAAAATAAAACAAATTCACAAAAATTATTATGAATATAGTTCGTAATTTGAAAATGTTATTAACATATGAAGACTACAAGCAAGAGCCAGTAAAACATTTAAATATGTAAACTACTATGTCTGAGGCAAAGCAAAGATAGAATGGGATTAATGATAATTTTTATATGTCAAAAGAAATGTGTTTGAATTTTATGGCATAGCATTAGGAACTATCAAAAATGGCATATGGCTCTTGGAACCACTTTTCACATTAACTTCCTGTTTTAGTAAAGTGTCTCATTAACTGGTCACCAACCATAGCCCTGTGTTCTAGACTAGAAACCAGCCCCCTACTGCTCACTTCTGTTTCCCATACTTTCAACTGTATTTGGAATTGCTTGGATAACTATTTGAAAAAAAAAAAGTACAGATTTTTGTTATCCTCTATGCTAGAGCATTTAGGTCTTGCATCTTTCTTTGACTCTTCTTGATTTCTGTTACTGTCTTCTCTTTACTTGCTGATGAAGGAGTGAGGAGGGGAAAAGAAAAAGCAATAGGAAAACAGAATTGAAAAGGAAAGAATGATGAAAATAGAAGTTCTGAAAATAGTAAGCAAACCAAGAATTGGAGGCTACAGAGACAGAAAGGAAGGGTAGGGTATGAAAATAGAAACAGGCAAAGAATTAAGATGTATTATGTACATGTCCCACCTCTCCACAATAACTGTAATGATTATTACTATAAATATTTACTAATAAAAATGGCACACTTAGTAGAGAGAATCTACCCCCTCCTTCTTTACAAAAACTTTATTTCCATTTTACCTTTTGTTACATTCCCTCACCCCTCCTTCCTCTCTAGTTGCCCTTCTTATTTGAATACCTTCTTCCTATTTCACAATGCCTGTTATACATTTGAATTTTTAATTATTATCCCCATTTCTCACACCAGAGAAACCATATGATAGTTGAACACAATGGTCCAGTTTATTTCACTTATGAGTACCTTTTAAAGATCTGTTCGTTTACCTAGAAATGTCTTAAGCTTATTCTTCTTTATAGCAGAATAGTACTCCATTGTATAGAAAAAGCCAGTTCTTCTTTATCCATTAATTGGTTGATGGGCATTTGTGTTGTTAAGATCTAGCTGTTACAAACTGTGCTGCTGCAATTTGTGATAGCCAAATCTTGGAAACAACCAAGATGCCCATCACCTGAGGAATGGATGAAAAAGATGTGGTATTTTTATACAATGGAGTATTATTCAGCTATTAATAATGATAAACTCAAAGCCTTTATATTGAAGTGGATGCCACTTGAACATATACTCATAAGTGAAATAAAACAGACACACATGTCTAAATATCGTATAGTCTCCCTCGTATGAGAATTCAAAAAAATAAATACAAACAGAAAGGTATAATACAAGTGAAAGGAAAGCAGGATCTAAGGACTAACTAATCAAGAGAGGGAAAGGAGAAGAGCTAGAAAACATGACAATGTCAAGACATTCAGTTACATGTAGAAGATGGGCAAGGCAATGATCCTGAAAATCTCCAGAAGATTTTTGAATCTAGCAGTTAATTGGAAAGATTCTCACCCTGACTAACTATATATACTGATACCTGTGAACTAAGCAACTGCACTGCAGATGGTAATTTGTAATAGTAGTTTCATGCTTGGAGTGCCTGTCATTCTGGTCTTCTGAATACTGGTCGCTTGTCATGACATGCGAGTTGCTGCTATGATGTCTCTCAGGTAGATGGTTGTTCAAAAGAAGGGGGTGGTGAATGAAAGCAAGAGACAGGAAAAGGAATATTGTGGGACTGTCCTGCTTCAATGTTGTATATGGTGTGATTTTTGGACTTATGTGTAAACATGAGAAGTATATAATTCTTTATGCCTATTTTTAAAATATATTCTAATTTTAAGTGCTTTTCTAAATCATATTCTGTAGGGACTTAAAGTTCAACATATCAATACTTGATGAAAACTACCTGTTTCATATTATGCCTAAAAAGTTTGATATGCAGACAGATAGTGAGCTTAAGCTTAACAGCCTAAGTTGTATGGTAATAACAATAAGCTTGTCTTCTGGATGGTTAACAACCTAAGTTTGCAGACCAAAATTAGAGAAAAAGGAGGGCTTCAAGGAAAGCCAACTTTTTGGCCCTAGCCTTCTAAGGTCAATTAAGACTCAGGACATATGAGAACTTGTACTGTAACGTCATGTAACTCAGTAGTGTCCCAAATTTTCTGATCAAGGAGATTATGGGGCCAAAGAGGAAAGTGATCGACAATGTAGAGTGTGCCTAAGGAGAGTCACGTGGAGAGAAAACATTCTCTCAGGCTTTCACAGAGAGCACATTGGCCAAGCAATGGCTGTGACTCTTCCACATGGCTGACACTGACAAACAATCTGTGGTACAGGATCTCAGGATAAAACCCGAGGGGATTTCACTGACCTTATCAGACCCAAAAGCTACAACTCTTGTTGCATAGGTCCTGCTTTACCTTGGTCTTAATCATCCAGCAGAAAAGTATAAAAACAAAATGTAAGAAGTAAAGCCATGCTGCTATGTTGAGCTGTAGGGGACCTCAGGTCAATAATTTCTGACATTGCCAGTCAAGTGGAAGACCCAATACTATTATGGACTACAGGACTCTTAGAATATTTTGCTGACTTTACACACCTATAATATTCAAATAATGGAACTTAACAAAAGAAGGGGATACAGATGAATGTTCATTTTGTATCTATGTATTCAAAGTGTTTAGAATAGATATATAGTTACAGTCTCTTAATGAATAGAGGGATTTGTTCTAATGGTGTTTGTAAATAGGATATCATGTCCGCATCTTGTACAGCAATTAACCACTAGGAAGAATGTATGCAGTGTGTTAATTATTGAAACTGTCCTACCAATTTGGATTGAAGGTGTCTCATTGCTATTTGTTTCTCAATAAAATTATGGGGAAAAAAAGATTTCAAGTTCCTAGTCACAGAAGGTGTCATCCTTGATTTTCTTTCCACTTACAATGTCTTTGAGCCTGCTGGAGCAGCTACGCAAGTGAAATATGGACTTTGTAGGGCAAAGCAGTTTCTTTAGCCTTTGAATGAGCCATCATATTCTTTAAAATACTTAGTCATACATAGTTTACTCCTTTTACAGTGCTTGAAGAGTTGTGCATCTGGTTTTTTATATAGGGTTTCTACATGCAAGTCTGTGACTTAAAGCTTTTTGTTTTGCTGAGCTACAGTCCCCTTCAAAGAATGAGTTTACTGTCATTAGAAGATTTTGTGCTGCTTTTTATATGGTGATGTCATACTGCTTTTGTGTACCATCGGTGATCCAAATTTAATCTTATTTGTGAGGGAATCCTTTTTGGTAGGAAGGAATATAGCCATGTCCATGACCCTAGACCATCATGGGTGCTTCCCATGAGTGGATGACATTTGAAAAAAATCCACTGTGTTAGCCCCCATGAAAATCCAAGGAAGTGTGGACACTTCAAAGTCGTCTTCTTAGAAGCTATACATCATTGTTACAAATAACCAAAATAAACCGCTTTAAGAGAAAAATAGAGTCTGATGAGTCAGAATATGATGACATTCAGATTCTGACCTACAGAAAAGACAATTTCATGATCTCATCAAGATCTTGAAAAACTTTCAAGTAATCTAATGTATATGTATGTACTTTGAGTCCCTAAAAAGGAAGAGGAAACACTAAGTTTTTCAGATGCAAAAGAACTCAGTGTGTAGAAGACTAGTGAGCTTTGTGCTACAATGTTAAAAGGGGTTGTTTTGTTTTGCTTTGTTTGGTTTGGTTAGAAGGAGATTGACTCCTTCCATAAATGTTGTGAAAACTGATTATCCATGTACTGGAGATTAAATCTAGATCCATATCTCTCACCATAGATTAAACTAAACTAAAAATAAAGTAACTAAATGTTGAAACAGGAACTTTTAACCTGCTGGAAGATAAAAATATTGTATTGGTTACTTTTCTCTCACTGCTGGGACAAATACCCAGCACTCCAAATGAGGGAAGGAAAGGTTTAGTTAGCTCACAGTTCCTAGAGGTTTCAAGACACTGGAGGAGAGGCTGGGCTGCTGCTGTGTCCAGGATGACTCTCTCCACATCAGAAAGTACAGGATAGCCAAGCTAATGGTTCATGCCTCTCTTGCCCCACCCTTGTTCTATGGCCCTGCCTCGCAAGCCATCCATTGCTCCTCCAGCTGCATATGCCCCATAACTAACATGAAGCTTTGGGGGGACAACAAGACACAAACCATAACAACTATGTAGAATTCCAAAAGTTATAGGCATAAACAAGAACTTTCTGAACAGCATTCTGTCGTACAGAACATAGTACTAAGAATAAAAGGGATCGTATCAAATTTAAAAGCATCAGTACACCAAATGAACAACCAACACACTGAAAAGAAATCTTTCAGAATGGGAGAAAGTCCAGCTATTACTTAGACAGAGAACTAATATCTAGAATATATAAAGATCTCAAAAATGTAGATCTTCCCAATAGAAGACCCCGATAGATAGGCATATGGAACAAGTAGAAACTGCTCAGAAGTACTAATGCACCATCAATACCTGGGGAAATGTTCAACATTATTAGTCACTACGAAAATGCAAAATAAAACAACACTGAGATTTCTTCTTACCCAGAAATAATGTCCATCATCAAGAAATCAAATAATAACAAGTATTGGCAAGATGAGGTGGGAAAGGACACAGCAATATTGTTGGAAATGTAAACTAGTACAACTGCTATGGAAATCAGTGTGGAGATTACTCAAAAACACTAAAAATAGAAATTCCATTTAACTCAGCTATTCCCCTTTGTGAAAAACTTAAAGACATCATATTACAATGATGTATGCTATGTGCATACCCATGTTTGTAGAATTATAAATAAAGGAAATAGAAAAGTAGAAGTTTCTCAAAGGGGAAGAAGATGAAGAGTTGGAGAGAAGTGGGAAGAAGAGGAAGGGAAATAAGATGTAAAAGAATTATGATGCATTATATGGATGAACCAGTTCCACAAAAGGAGCATAAAAATTACGTACCACAGGCATGTACTATAAAAAAATGCAACATTGTTATGAAAAAATATGAAATTTTTCCCTTTATATTAGTTATGTTAAATATCTAATATAACTAAAAAGAAACTTACCATGTCAGTGATCACTTTAAATATAAATGGTATAACTGTAACATTAAAAATGAATGATTATAAGATCAAATCATTACAAGCTACATATTTACCAGGAATGTATTTTAAATTTAAAGAAATAGGTAGTTAAAAGTAAAAACAGATGGAAAATAATATACTTAACAAACAATAATGCAAAAAAACTGGATTGTATATAATAATATTTGACACCATAAGTTTCAGAACAAGGAAGAGCAACTTGTTTCACAATAAGAATATTATTCCTGACAAAAATTTACTGTTACATATTTTATTAAAGCAATCTAGTTTGGGGCCGGCCAAATAGCTCAGTGGATTAAAGTGTCTGCAAGCTGGCACAGGGGCAGGGGTTCAGTCCCCAGGCTTACCATGCTGCCCCTGCCCCCGGGGCCCTCTGAGACAGCTATTGAGACTGGGCATGGTGGAACATGCCTATAATCCCAGCACTTATGAGGCTGTAAACAAGAGAATCACTATGAGTCTGATCTAGTAATGAGACCCTGAACACCCTGTAGACCCTTCCCTAAAATATAAAATAAATAAATGAAATAGTCTAGTCTTAATTATCCTCCTTATTTCAGTGCTTCAAAATAAAGAAAATAGGTAAAATAAAACAATTTCATTTGAAAAATTAAATATGCCTTCTAAATAATATATAGAACCAGACCATAGATTCAAACTGAGTAAGAAAAAAAGAGACTTGAAAACTGTCTGCCAACTTGGCCATATTGACAGTTTTTAGAAGGCTCCACCCACGAAGGGCCCAACTAGACAGTATGCATTTTAAGCATAGATGAAGTGTGTCAACACATGTAATGTTCTGGGCTGTGGAATACATCTCATGTGAATTTTAAAAATGTCCACTCATGCAAATATGTCTCTAACTAAACGAACCCATTAGCTAAAGATTAAATAAAAGCAAAAAATTAAATGTATTATACTAAACAATGAGAATACAAATATGTTAAAAGCTGTAAGATAAACCAAATCTACATCTCACAGAATTTATAATACTAAATACTGATTTTATAAAACACAAAATATATCAACATAATGGTCACAATGAGACACCAAACTAGAAAATATGCAAATTAAGCTCAATGTAAGTATAAGAAAGGAAATTATATATTAATTACATATATAAATAAGGAATATTGAAATAAATACCTCATTTATCATTCATAAAATTCAAAATTATTAAGATGCCAATTCTCAAACTCACCCATAGTTTAATCCAAAGCTATTTCCAACCTATCAGAACTTAACTGAAAAATTGTACAAGCTTATTGTTAATCTTACGTGGAAATGCAGAAGCCAGAGAATCACCAAAATCACTCTACGAAGGCACAAAATTGGAGGAAAAACATCATTTGCTTTGAAGATGTATTATGATGCTACAGTAATAAAAAACAAGTATGGGATTGGTCTAAAGAAAAATTAGTTTAATAGAACAGAGTAAAGATTCTGGAAAAAGATTTACACAGACAACTACATTTTGAGACAACTGATAAAGTAGAGGAACTGGAACTCTCATATAATTTTCATGGAAATGTAAAATGTTACGAACATTGTGGAAAAGATTTCTGTAGTCTTTTTAAAAATTAAATATATACCTACCATATAGTTCAGCCATTATACCCCTAGGTATTTTACTCAATAAAACCAAAAACATATGTCCATACAAAGATTTGTGCATAAATATTCACAGAATCTTTATAGTTTAATGAACTAAAAATAATGTACATTTATAAAGCAAATTTTAAAATAAATAAATAATAATCAAATTCTAGATTGCTCATACAGTATAACATAATTAACAAATGACACTAATACACATACCATAAATGACCTGGAAATTAATATACTGAACAAAAGAAAATTATCAAAACAGAGTATGTATTGTGTGGGTCCACTTCTCTCATTTAAGTAAAACACAAAGTAACATATACCACTGAAAGTATTGAGTAGTTTTTTGGGAGAACAATTGTAGGCAGTTTGAGGGACAGATCTCAAAGAAATAAAAGACAACTTCACAGGTGTTGAACGTGTTTACTATCCTGATGGTGATAATGGACTAGAAATGTATTCCATATATTAAAATTTATTACTACACATTTCACATATACACGTTTATTTATAGATCAATTATGCCTCAACAATGCTATCAAAACATGGATAATATACATTTTAGAACTTTGAGCAATCAACAAATATCATAATAATTGAAATAGAAATTAATAAACCAGATTGAATCAATTCTAGTGAAATAAGAAAAAAAAATGGTAAGCAAAAGAGAAACAAAAAGAAAATGCTACTTTAAGGTGAGAAAATATTTTCAAGAGTGCCAATAAAGACCAGTGGGTTTTGTTTCTGACTCTGTAATTACATACTCATTTTTTCCCTGAGATTGATATTGATGTATTTTATGAAACATTTGAGTCTAGCCGATTGTAGATTACTTCTAAAAATGTGAAAGAAATTTTATGTTGAAATTGTCTAATTTCCATGTGATTTTGACTACCTATTCTATTTTTTATTGACTAGCTGATCTAATGTAGTATAATCTAATTTTGAATATATAGTGTTCTTGATTTTGACTAGAAACTTAAAGATTCATGGTTGTTCAATTTCTCAATTTACTTTTCTACAATTTTAGAATCAATGTTGTAATACTGAAAATGATTGTGGAAATTTTGCAGTTACCACCTCAACATGCAAAGTCCAATTGAAAGAATAATTACTGACAGGACTAGAGCCAGAACCCAAGTCTTGTATTATCTATGCCAAAATAGTGAGACATCATGCAGGTTACTTCAGCATGTTACATTATGTGTGGTAGCACAACAGATTTTCTAAATAGATGGAACAAGCCAGTGTTTTGGACTGACAGATCAGTTGAGAGAGACAAAAAGGATCACAGCACGTTCAGATGAAAAATTGATAGGAGCCACCTTCTAAATCTGATACTGACTCAGTGTGAGCTGCTTAGATGACAGCAACCAATACTCCCCACATCTGTGTATGAGGAAAGGAGATGGAGCTGAGCAAATGCACAAAAACATAGCACTGTGGTAATTATTAATAATTGTTGATAACTCAAAGGTCCACCAGTCTCCTGTGAGTAAATTGATTGTCTACTGGTTTCCTAATTTTTCTTGCCTCCATCAGTTAATTTTGCTGAAATAGAAAAATAAAAATGTGAATCAATTTTCTTGAATATCACAACTTGGATTTCTTTTTAACTTATAGTTTGGTAATAAAGGTAATAATAATAAAAACAAAATTACTAACCAATACTTAGAGAGTTTGAATGTCTACTACAGAGTAGCACTGTATAATACTACATATTTGTATTCATATACAATTTTTAGATACTTCTAAATGGTTATGTCATTTAATTATGTTAATTAACCTAAAACCTATATTTGATGTGATTGTTGCTTTCACTTTATAGATGTGTAAGTTCAGGAGGTGCAGTTAGTTGTCAAACGGAAATTTTAGGCATGCTTCTCTTAACCACTTTTTTAAGGTGTAAAATCAGGATAAAGTTGGGCTGGTGAGATGGCTCGGTGGTCTAAAGCACCTACTTAGAACAAGCTTAGCAAAAGAGCACAGGGCCCGCGGTTCAATCCCCCAGCACCACATGCCGGCCAGCCCCACCCTCCTGGTGGGCTGAACTGGCCACACACACACACACACACACACACACACACACACACAAATAAATAAAACATTAAAAAAAATCAGGATAAAGTTTTAAAAAGCTTGCCACTTTAGCCAATGTTGGGAGCAAAGATTACATTCCAAACTAATACTTTCTGCTGATATTGGCAGAATTTGTACTGCTCTGTTAGTTTCTATTTAATGAGTAAACTCCTTTAAGTACACATGTAACACTGGGGTGCTAAGGATAAAGATCGTCCTGTTTCTTTCTCATTTGTGATTATTCCAGCTCTGTCTATTTGTACAATAGCATTTTGAAGGTAATCTCAAAATATAACACTTAAGAAATTATCATTATGAACTTTTAAGATTTACCAGTGCATAAAGGGGCAGTAAAATGAGTAATTGATTAAATAAAGCACAATGGAAGTGTTCATTAAAATGTTGTCCCCAAAACACAGACTAATAATCAAATCTAACTCTGTTGATTCAAGAGCTCTTCAGTAAAAAAACTTCCAGGCAACATTTATCAAGAGCATCATGTATAACTAAGCAGTAATTTTATTAATAAACATTAGCCTCTTCGTGCACCTCTCTTTTTTGAGGAAGAGATACCTGGTAGTGAATGTCTTCTGAAAAGGACTACTCCTAGGGGGAATCACTAAATATTCTCTTCAAGGCGGGAGCAAAGCATCATTATTTTATCCTATTTCCTTTTCTTCCCCCTTTGCTTTCATAAGTTTTATCAGCTCTCCAAAAGCCATAGTAACCATTTCATCCTTTTAAGTTTTTCTTTAGTTTTATTTCCTTTTATTTCAACTATATGTAACATAACACTGATGTCAACATACCACTTATGGCACTAAGCTGTGCAATATTTATGCTGTCATTGTTACAAACTATTAGATGAGCATGTGTACTATATAATATATATCCTTTGACACACATTTGTCATGCTGCTTAACCTCCACAGTACCTACCCTAGATCCACAAGTAAACAGTCAGGGGCTCTCTCATCTCTCTGTCCCTTGCAGAATCACATATTCATTTGCAAGTGGGCATGATACTATTCATATAAGGAAGCAACAAATAAGGAGATTTCCCTCTTTGAAGATATGTGTGTATATATGGATCTAGGTGTTTTATGCGGTACTGAGAATTGAGTCCAGGATTTCAGACATGCCTAGCAATAACCTATATCTATAGTACATACACTCTCTCAGAGTTCTTTGTATCAAACCAGAAAATTTATTTATTTATTTATTTATTTATTTATTTATTGCAAAACCTGGGATTGAACTCAGGCCCTTCCGCTTTCCAGGGAAGTGCTTATACCACTGAGCCATTTCCCTGGCTCTCAAACCACAAAATTTAAACTCCAGCCAAATATTGTTTATCTTGACTTTTTGATACCTTCACTGGCTAAGAAAATAAATTAGTTCTTAGTCAAATTTCATTGTTTAACCGAAGAATCTCTTTCTTAAACCTGAGTAATATTCCTATGAGTATGTAAAATCTCTATATTTCCCATATCCTTTCACCTACCAATACAAATTTAGCTTGCTTTCATATTCTGTCTATTGTAAATAATAGCAAATAAGCACAAGGATGCAAGTATCTTTTTAAGTTATTTCATTTCTTTGGATATAAACTAGAATTGCTGGTATTGCTAGGTCATATAATCTGTTTTTAATTTTTTGAGGAACCTCATATATATTATAAGTTACTGTATTTAGTTTTATATAATAACTATACCAAATTACTTTCTCACTGATAGTGTACAAAAGTCTGTTTTCTCTATTTACTTGTCAACATGTATCTGTTGTTTTTCTGATAAGAGCTCTTTTAACTAGTGTGAGAAGACATCTCAGGGTGGTTTTTAATTTCATTTTCTTGGTGATTAGTGACAGTATCCACCTTGTTATATACGTGATGGCCTTTTATGTCTTTTTTGAGCAAGATTAATTTGTGGTGCTCTTTGTTTTTGCTACTGAGTTTTGAAGTTTCGTATGCATTTTGTATATTCACCCCATCAGTTCTATGGCTTACAAATATTTGCTTTTATTCTATAGGGTGCAGTTTTATTCTGTCAATTTTTCTTTTGCTGCACAGAAGCTTTTTAGATTAATGAAATATCACCTATTCTTGATTTGCTGCCTCTCTTTTGGTGTGCTAGCCAAAAACATCATCTTCAGACCAGTATCAAGAAGATTTTTTTTACCCATATTTCTATTAGTTTTATAGGTTTGCATGTTAATGTTTATATCTTTAATATATTTGAGTTGATTTCTTATGAAGTTTGGCATTATGCTAGTGAAGTGAGATATAACAAGGCAAATACTACAAGATCTGTCTTTTATGTGAAATCTAACATAGTCTCAATCACAGATGCAGAGAGTAGGTTGGTGATTACTAGAAACTAGAGTCAAGAAAAAGAAGAGATGTTGGTGAGAAGGCACAAAATTTCAGTTATACAATATTATTAGGCTCTGGACTGCTAATATATAGAAACATGACCCACCTAAACAATATTGGATTATATGCTTAGAATGTGTTAAGAGAGTGTATCTTGCATGTTCTCACCCCCCCCCCACACACACACACACAATCTCCAGAGATCCCAGAAAGTTTATGCAACTGCCTATTTATTTCTCCAAACTCCATGTAAGATTTCAAGTAATCCTACAAATGACTAAATGATGTTTTTGTAAATGGCAGTGGTAACTTGTTCTAATGTTTCCTGACTGACGACATTAGAAACATTAAAAATTTTGCTATACCCGTAAAGTGTTTAATACTCTTTATAGTAGACTAATTGTGGATCCTATCTTCTTTTGTTCTTATATAGAATTACAAGTAACTTAAAAAACTGTGTTGTTATTATTTTAGAGTTACTGATTTAGCTAAGAATCAAGACTAAAAACAAATTTGTGATTAGATAATTTTCAATCATATATTCTTTTTGGTATGATTCTCTGAAACTTATGATTGCACCATAAAAAATACAAACCTTATTTGTCTTTCCTTGTATATTTAGTTATGCCAACACCTGCGCCATTTGTTGTTACCTTCCAAACTTCTTTCTATACATCATATTCATTGAAATCTTAACTTTGAATGATTTCTGAACTCTATCCATATAAACACTGAAAGTACTTGAAAGCAGAAATAACTTCACTCTTCAAATTTCATTTCTTTTATCTTTTTTTTTTTTCTTAAGAACTTATCAGTGATTTCTTTCTGTATCCCATTATGGGAATGGCATCATGAAATGAAATATAAGCTGACAGTTCACAGATTTATTATTGTATTTGATATATTCACATTTTAAAGAGTAATGTTCTGCAGTTAAATGAATCTAAAGAGATTAAATCTCCTTAAAAGGAATGAATCCTCTCAGAATGGGATTTTGTTGCCAATGCGGCTTGATCAAACTATAATTGGGTGTGGGCTGTTATAGACTCAACACTTTTCATTCACTTGTCTCCTTGAAGTAGTGAAATTTTTGAGTCTTATATATTGAAATACTGATTTTCTGTCTGATCATTACAACAGAATGTATTCTCATTAGTGGATTTCAATGAAACTGGCAACACTAATAAAAATTACACTTTGGAAATAGTTTTAATTCATGTTCTTGAAAATCAAGGTGTGTGTGAAAATTTAAAAGTTCAGTTTTCATGAATATTAACTCAAGCATTTTAGTTGAAATATAAACTGAATTTATTGGTTAGTTTGGCATTAGGAAAGTCAATAAACAGAAATCCGCTTGAGCTCTTGAGCTGGCACTGCCTGCTTGCTCTCTCTTGGCCTTGGCTGTAGGTAATATTCTGCCAGTGTCCAAAGCAAACCATAGACTTAGGTGTAGGGACTCCCATAAGACCTGATGTTTGGTTGTGTGTGTTCAAGCCTTATTTGGCCATAAACAGCCTACTTTGTCCCATTACATGACCTCCTTTACTTCACAGGAGGAAGTTTCTTAAACAAGATATAATAATACTGATGATCTTAATTCCTTCCCCAAGCCGATCTGATCCATGTAAATTAGAATCTATTAGTAAGCTACAAATCTAGCTGCATTGAACTTTTGAGTATGTAACCCACACTAAGGGTTATTTCAATGCTCATTTTGTTTTGATTATCTTAAAGAGTGGAGAACAGGTGTGTGATCAGAAAATAGTGCCTGTGGTACTCCTTCTATGGACACTGGATTTAGTTATGGTCTCAGGGCTATCTGCACAGGGTATCATAAAGACAGGTCCATTGGCCATTTGGTGAAACTGAGGAGTAAAATTATAAGATGGCTCAAGTTTTAGCATCAAAAATTAATTCTTGTACATGGGCAATATTTTCTCATCCATTGCTTCAGTTCAGTTTTAGGAAAAAAATCTCAGTCTCAACAATATTTTCTTAAAATAATGATATTATTATTAATATTTGAGAGTTGACAACCAAGGACAAAGGCAGGCAGGGCATTCCTTGGCTGATTAACCGACATGGCTGTGTCTTGATCATTGCATGTTTCACTATTCAGTCAACAGTGTGCCTATGTAGATGAAGAATGATTTTAGCAAAATCCAAAATTGTTGCATGTTCTGATGAAAGAACTTTTCCTATCATTTATTAGGCATATCTTTTGCATCTTACACACAATAGACAACATATGCAAACAAGAGATCCTTAAGGGAGCATAAATACCCCATCTCCCTAGATATAAACTCAAGGCCAACCCCTGGTTAACTTGAATGAAGGAAATATGAGATCAGACCAGGTAACCAAGCTCTCATATATTCTCAATCCATTTTCTAGTCCTCTCATTTAATTTCCTTCATTTAATTTATCTTTCTAGATCTTTCCCTTATGTTAGGCATATTCAAATTGAGATATCCTCCAGAAAAAATAGACACACACACACACACACACACACACACACACACACACATTTTGTGATTGAAATGAGCAACTAAATCTTCTTAGTCTACATAGCATACTTAGCGTATAGATCTTACCTTCATGTACCCTTACTCTTTTATAAATTAGGAAGAATGGAATAAAAAATGATATTCCATAGAAGAGGTTAATACTTTAAAATTAACATTATGAATTTACTTACATATATTTATTTTCATAAAAGTATTTTTATAGGAGGAATTATTCAAGGAAAAATATTAAAAATTTTGTATGCTTCTTACTATGTTTTGGAAACATTTTCTTTGTTATGAAAATGATAATATGTAATGATGTGAATCATATCTTCTACCAGCTATAATAAATCTCCAAATCCAAAATGAAAATAGTATGTCAGAATCTTCTAAATTGAAAACAAAAGGAAAACTCTTTTATGGTGAATTAATAGTTTTTAGAGATTTATTACTTCCTGGTTTATACATCTGAATGCCACTTGGCAAACTTACCAGCTATACTGAGGTATACCTTGGTTTTCATGCAGAAATAAAGTTAGCTCACTATATCTTTTTAATAATTTGAACCCAAATGCTCTGATAGTGCCATACCAAGCAAATTTTTATGCCTCTAAATTATTTGAGGGCCGATTTTGAGTTCTTGGTGTCATATTGTTTACAGTGGTCTAATACATTCTGGAAGACAGAATACCCTACCCATAGCGTTTATTTCTCATGGATAGAATGTGACATATTGACCTCCATGCTTGAACCTGCTGACATGCTGATTTGAGTTCTAAAAATTAGATCAAACACACTTACAATTTTTAAGAGTTTATAAAGGTAGAGAACAAGGCATTAGGTTGTTATTTGGGTTTAATAGAAGTCTAGCTTTAGAATATAACCATAATTGACTTACTTTTCAGAAGCATAGTGAGTTATTCTAAGAAAAAAAGCCTTATACACAGCAATAGAATTAGTACTCCAATTCTACACTCTAGCTCTGGATCATCTTCCCATGTTTTGCTTTCTATTGAAAGAGATCCTTCTGACAAAGCATTTAAGCTAGGGCTAGGACTATCAAAGTGAACCAGAAATGGAAGCAACTCCTTTTTATTATAAGACAGAAAACAAAAATACTCATTTAGTTTTAAAAATTCATGACTGTAGAAAACTGAAGAAGCTACTTGTATTTTGTTATAAATTGTAAATGCATTAACTATGATAACACTTTTAATTATGTCAAGTAAGCAAATGCATTTAAAACAGCTTTTAAGCCAAATCTAATGTTTCTTTTGATGAAACTGAAATTGTGATTCCCCTCCTAAATGCTATTATCAAGAAAATGTTACCATTACTATTCATAAATGGTGTATTATATACTAATTATTAAAACTAATAATATAATCTAGCAAATTTTGTGCATTTATTTTACTATTAAGTTTGTTGATACATTTGCAAATGTGAATATGATGATCATATTCATCTTAGGGAATTTGTGTCCATCCACAGTATATTTTGATTCTTCTTTTTATCTCAATCTCTTCAGCTCCCTGCAGTCCGTCTTTCTCTCCCTATCTTTGTTTCCATTATATCCTTCTGTAATTTATTTTTTTGGTCCTTCCTTTCCTCCTTCCTTATCCTAGTTCTTCTTTCCTTTTGAACAGTTTCTTCCAATTTTACAATATATATGGTACATTTTAATCCATTTTAATCCATGTATTTGTCTCAGCAATGAGAGAAGAGTAACTAAGACAAAAGCCAAATATTTCTTCATATATTTACTGGTGGTCTGTACTTTTTGGAAGTGTTTATTTATGTACCCATTTTTTGAATGTGGCTTTTTTACCTGGGTCTCCACTGGATCCATATAAATTTTAGGATCATTTTCCATAGCCTTATGAGGAATGCAATTGATACTTTCATTAGGGCAGGGTTACATTTGTATATCAGTTTTAAAACTATGGTCATTTTGACTGTATATTGATTCTATCTGTCCAGGAAAAGGGATATCTTTCCATTTCCTGATGTCCTCTTTGATCTCCTTTTCCAGAGTATTTCAGTTATCTTTGTAGAAGTCTTTCACATCTCTAGTTAGGTTAAATCTTAAGTATTTAATTTTTTCATTATGGTATTGCCATTTCCCCATATTTGAATCTCAACTCTACCACTTCATAAAGAAATCATGGATAAGCTACTTAATGTCTTCTTGAATATAATTAAATTCAGAGGAGGGCTGTTTTAGGATAAGTGGAGCAGCATAAAGAAGTTATTATCTAAAAGCAGTCAGGAGACCCAGAAAAGTAATTAGCTAATCTAGAGAATATACATGTTTAGATAAGGTGAAATATTAGAAAAGTGTAGAAGTGGATTCACATAATGGGGGACTTTCTAAATCTGGAAGAATGTCAGTGGGATAAATTGTTACTATGAAAGTTATTCTGAGAATACAGCATGAGTAATTTATGAATGCAGAAAGACTAAAAGATGTGTGATATTGAACTTAGAAAGTAAGGTGATACTTTGACTCATGAGCACTTAAGTTTACAATTTGGTTCAGAAACAAAAATGTTGAGCAAAATTTTGCTTCCATTCACAAATTCAACATCTGGTAAAAAAATAAAACCAAGGCCATCTACCCCACACAAACACAAGCAGTCATCTTTCCTAAAATCATAAATAAGATTAGAATCATAAACCAAGGTACTACTGTAGCTACTACATAATCTTCATAAGTACAGGAGAAAGTTAACTAATGTGAGGAAATTGTAATCAAGAAATTTCCTAGATGGAGGTGTTTGAGTCCTCACCTCTTAGTCAACAGTCCTACTTTACTGTGTTACTTTATTTTATTTTATGTCTTTCAATAGCAGGAAAGGAATTAATAGCTGGCCGAGGAAAGTGTAAAGGACAGGAAAATTTAGGACAGGATAAAGGGCACTTTGATGGCTACTGGTCCCAAGAATGCAAACCATTTTCTACCTGTTAAAAACAGATATGGAAACAAAGCCTGCAGTTGAATTTATGAAAGTTTTATTTATTAATAAACATACTTTATGGTTTTTAGAGACTCCCACAATCCATTAAGTTGTCATACTATCCGTTCAAAAAATTAAAGAGATTCTGTTACCACTCAGAAGACAATGAAATCATAAGGACTTGTACACTGAATGTCAGGTCACCCAGGGCAATACTGTGTTAACTTGAGGTGAACAAACTTTTTTTTCTCTTTTACCAGATCATGCTATTTCGCCAATTGGCTGTCATAATGTGAGGAAAAATTAGAGAAAACATCCCCATGGTAGAAGCACCCCAAGTTGTAGTGCCTGCTGCTAAATTGTAGTGATACATTGTGTACATGTTAGAGCTCTAAAAATTTAGTGCCAGAGCTCCTGCAAAAACAATCATATGTAGATTTCTGATTTAGCTGCTGAGGAAAAATAATTTGTTTTCAAGTGTTCAACTTTCTGACCAAGGTCAAAGGCACAGAGATACTTTGTGTCAACATAAGGACAAGAACCTCAGTCTTCTGACTTTAAGCTTAATGTTCTTTCCACTTCATTTTCCTGCCATGAACTTCAAGTCATTAACATTAACATACAGTGTAATATGCACACGCTCTGTTGGAAACTGACCATATTATAGCATCAAAGTTGTGGCTGAAACTTGGGCTTCACCAGTCTTGAAACACAAATCTATGATTATTCTCCTTTTGACACACTTCTCTATCATTTATGATAGGTAGGAGTTCCAGACACATAGGAGCTATGTTAGTATATTTCTAGAACAGTCTGAATTCTTCACATGAATAAATATACTGTGATTACTTCTAAAAATAATGTAAGCAACATGATATTATGAGTTTATTTATTCACAAAACAAGTAAACCAGAGGTAGTAAGGTCCAGAGTTAATTACTTCATTTGTTTGACAATGCTCGAATTCTGGCTGTGATTTTTTTATTGGCTTTGCTTTATAGATGCCACTATGTTTCCAACCACAGATTGGGTGTGGGTGGCTAAACCTACCAATATCTCTTTTGGGAGAGCAGAGGAAAATGTTCCAGTCACCTTTCCTGGTTGAATGTAGCTATTAAGTCAAAAGATTCACATGAACTTGCCTAAACCAATCACTGTCAAGAAAATGGAATTAGCACAGTTGGTTCAGCATAGTCAACATTTAGTTCCTGTGAAGAACAGTCTCCAACTATCTGGACATCATCAGAGTTCTATTGGCTAAATGGAATTAGTGTTTGAAAGAATGTAATGACTGATTCGTACAATTTGAACACATTTCTCAGTTACTTGACACATGTTTCTATAAGATACTTGGGATGTAAGACATCACAAGCCAGGGTTCTTCGGCATCTGACAAGTTACTACCACTTGCCACAAATCAGGCTGCATCTGTTACATGCAATAGCACAGCATCTGGGAAAGCATGCTTCTTCACATTCGTGATTGATATGACACATTTAGAAAGATCATTATTCTACTTGCACAGATAGGAGCCCCAGCCAGAGTTACAGAATAAGGCTCCTAACTGTGGTCATTAATGGAAGATTTGAGTCTCTTCACATTCATTTCTCCAGCTGCCCTTAAAGATGATAGGCCCGATCTTTAGAGCTGAAGAATTTAGCCCAGGTCTCATGTAGAAGATAGTTCCTTAAATTCCATAAATGGGCCAGGCAGAAGTAAGAGAAGGCATTATATTCAAAGCACAATGAAGGTGATACTGGGCTGGAGCAGAGAGCTCCTAACAGAGGAATTGCTACAACCTATCCTGCAGGGTAGGCAATCCCCAGGTGCAGAGCTCAGAAAATTATAGGCAACTAAAAACCATGTTGTATTTATACACTTTGTTTTATCTAAATCTTATTTTTTGCATTGCTTCTTCTGAGGCCTTTGCATTATATTGCTAGAACTTTTTCACTGGACATATTTTAGTATACTGTTGAATGGAGGTCAGTTTTGAGTTTCTGTTCAGGATGAGCAGTCCTTTCCCTTCTGAGGCATGCTACTAATAAGTGAGGGGAACATTGAAAAGGTAGAATTGCATTAAATTCTGAAGTTTATTTTTCTGTTAGTTAAATTGCTTAGACTCTACTCTAAAGTGAAGTAATAGAGCTGTAGGAAGTGTTGTCAAAGTAGTGAAGGTGAAATCAAAGTATCAGAAAGATTACTTTTGTGTCGACTGTTTGGGAGAGGAAAGTATAACAGAAGAGACGAATGTGATGGATCAGTGAAATAAAGAAGAGATAAAATCCAAAACTGAGAAAATATTGTGCAGAATAAACCATTACAAAAGATAAGCCGCAGGAATTAAGAGGACTGTACCTGGCATGGGAAGTTAGCCAGAGTAGTGACATATGTTGACTGCAAGGGCTAGTTAATAATGAAATTTAGTTTTGTGAAACCTTTTCTGAGGATGTAATTCTTTTTCTGGTGCTAGGGATGGAACCTCAGGTAGACAAGTGCTCTATACAAGAGCTCCAGGATATGTTCTTTTTGGAGGTAGTGAGTTATCTTTATATTTTATTAGCCTATGTTTGTTGTACATAATGTTTATGTTCCCCATGGGGAGTTTGTATATGTAGATAACACATCTTAATTCATTTTCCTCTTTCCCTTCTCTCTATTTTCTTCCATCCATCTCTTGATTCCTCTTTTTTTGTACGTGTTTGCAGCCTATAATGTTTAAGTTTCTTGTATGGAATTGTACATGTATAAAACACATCTAATTCCTTTTTAAATCCCTTTTCTCTCCTTTCGCATTCCACCCATCTCTCCATCCCTCTCCCATTTTAGAAAGATGTACCTTAGTACTTCCTGTCCCCTATGTTTGCTTTCACTATTTATTCATTTTTTTATTTTCTCATATAAGAGAAACCATGTGATATTTAAGCTTGAGCATCTAATTTATTTCACTCAACAATATGGTTTCAAAGTGCACCACTGAGTCCTACAAGTAACTCAAATTTATCTTTGTTTATGGTAGAGCAGTACTTCATTGTGTAGCAGTCACATTATAGTGGTACTTGCATGCCCACATTTAGAGCAAAATAACTCATAATAGCTAAATCTTGGAAGCAGTTTATATGGCCATGGACAGATGAATGGATATAGCATATAATTTTTAAATGGTGTTTTCAATTATATCTTGTATTATTTCTCTATGTTCATATATCACAACATGCTTTTTGAGTGCCATGAAATCACACAGAGAAGGCAAGCCCTACTGAGGTTGTCTTGAATGTTTTGTTTGGCCAAAATTTACCATGCCAGTTCCTGGCAAAGTTACTGCTTCTCCAAAGTTTAACTCCCTCTGTCCAGTCAGAGTGACTCTTCTGACATCTTATTACCATCCTGTTTCCTTTGGGTCCTTCTCCATAGATACCTTTGCCCAATCATTTTATTCTACTTTTACCTGTCTCTGTCCAAGTCCATTTCATCCGTAAAATTTAAACTTCAGTACTTGCTTCCAGAACTCCCTGTGTCAGCCTTCCAGAACTGTGACAAAATACTGAAGATAAACAACTGAACACAAGAAGGTTTTATTTTGACTCTCATAGTCAGATATTTCAGGCTACATTTTCTTGGCTGTGCTGTTGTGGGGCCAGGGTTGAGGCACAGTGAAATAGAGTGTTCTCCTTATAATATCTGGAAAGCAAAGAAGAATTGGTAGAGATGAGAGTCCCAGCATCCCTTTGAAGGGCAAATTCCCAAACAATGCATTGCCTTTTTTCTATTCCCTACTTTGGAAGAGTTCCACTACCTTAAAGCAGTGCCATAGGCTGTCAACCAAACGTTTGACACATGAGCTTTTGGAGAACCATTCTTTTTTTTTTTTTTTCATGTATTTGGTACAGGGCTCAATACACAGCTTGGACTCCTAGTAATCCTCCTGTTTTCAGACTCCCTAGTGCTGGGATTGAAGGCATGTGCTACCATGCCTGCACTTGGTCACTGGCTCAGCAAGTTGGGAAGCAGAGCTAGCATGGCATTGGGTACTAGGGATTGAACCCTGATCCATGTTCTTGCCTAAGCAGGTCACTTGCCACTGACCTATCACACCATCCCTTCTTAATCCAAATGATGGCAAACTTTTATTTCCACATCTGAGCTAAACAAATCTTTCATCTCATTAAATTAAGAGAATGTAGCTGAATATCTATTCTATTTTGTATATGCAGATATAAAATGGCCCTTCATTTATATCCCTTTTTTTATTTAGTTTTGTCAAAGATAGGTATTCCATTTCCATTTAAATATTGTACTTGCGTGAATTCATCAAAATAATCCAATATAGTCCAGTAGTTCATGTTGCTTCCCTTTCTTCATGTCATACACATCATATTTTTAATTGGCTCCTTGTTTTTCTATATTTCTCTCCTATAGCTATATTCTTTCAAGCTCCTAGCATATAGGCTGGTACTTAGCGATGGCTCAGTAAATAATATTAAATCAATTCATGTGCAAACAAAGGAACAAAAATAACTGTGAGCCTGTTACTTAGAAACCATAAATTATCAAAGTCCATTAATCCTCTTGCAGAATCATATAATATGTCAGTGAGTAAATATGTCACCTACAGATTGGGACACAATGAAAGTACTGCAGGAGGCAGTATTTTATCTACTTTGTGCTCCTTTTTCCTAAGAAAAGAAAGTTGTTCTTTACCAGGAAAAAAAAACAGAATAAGAAAATAGTTATCAAAGAGAGAATAATTAAATCAACTTCATGTTAAGTAGATGTAGCAGTTGGTCAACTGTGTCAAGATAAGAAGTTAAAAACTTAACTAAATCCGTTGTGCAATTCCACACGCTAGGATATGGAGCCCCATCCTAGAGTCACTCATTACTTAAAAAATATAAAAGGGAATTGAAAAAGATTGGAAGGTTCCATTTTCAGGGAATAGCACCAATCTTCACAATCAACTTGGAAGTTGTCTTCTGGCTCCTAGTGCAGACTCTTCAGCTTCTGCATTGGATCCTTCAGTCTTCTGATGTAGACTTATCAGCTGTCCATAACAGACCCATCAGCCTTCTGATATGGACTTGCACAGAACACTGCAGTGAGCTCCAGGCATTGGACTGAATCCTTCAGTCCCCAGTATGCAGATGCCCTCTGCAGCTTCCTCATCTGACTCTGTGGCTGACCCACATAAGTCAATCTTGTAATTCCCTACATATTTGTATATCTTGTATTATATCTGTTCCTCTAGTAAAACTCTAATTGATACAGAATTTGGTACCAAGAATGGTAACAAAGCCTGACCTTGTGGATTAAGAGCTTTTAGGAATGATGTATGGGAAGAGATAGGAAAGGTTCAGAGAGGTCACCTACAAGATAAGAGCTGGACTGATACCATTGGCTATTCTGTATGGGATTTCTGGTCAGAAGACAAGAATGCTGACAGAAATCCTGCCTGTAAAGACCTAGCTGGGGAGGTCTCTTCTGGGCAGAAGGACTACCTTGGTTGTTGGACTCCAGATGATGTGTGGGATTTTTTTATTTATTAATTTTATTGAGAAACAAATAGCAATGAGACAGTTTCAAAACTGATTAGTAGGACAGTTTCAATAATTAATACATAGCATATTGTTGTCTTCATAGTAATTATTCCTAGTACAAGATGCAGACATGATATCCTATCCAAACACTGTTAGTACAAATCTTTCTTCACATTAAATTAAGAGAAAGTAGCTGAATATCCTATTTTCTATATACAGATATAAAATGGTCCTTCATTTATATCCCTTTTTTTGTTTAGTTTTGTCAGAGATAGGTATTCCATTTCTATTTAAATATTGTAGGTTCATGACTTCATCAAAATAATCCAATATAGTCCAGTAGTCCATAAGAGTAATGGATTATCTGTAAGACTGGCAATGTCAGAAATTTTTGACTTCAGCCTTTTACAGCTCAACATATTAATATGGCTTTACTTTTTATACCTTGTTTTTATACTTTTCTGCTGGACAGTTAAGATCAAGATAAAGCAAGACCTATATAACAAGAAATGTGTCTCTGATAACACAGATAAAATTAAAAAAGAAATTGAGCAGTATCTACAATTGAATGAAAATTCAAGTACAGCTTATCAGAATTTATGAGATGTGATGAAAGCAGTTCTTAGAGGGAAATTTATAGCTGTGAACTCACACATTAGGAAAACAGAACAGGAACAAATAAACACCCTAATGCTGCACCTCAAATATCTAGAAAAGGAAGAGCAAAACAAACCCAAAGCCCAAAGATGGGGAGAATTCCTAAAGACTAGAGCAGAAGTTAATTCAATTGAGTTGAAGGAAACAATTCAAAGAATTAATGAATCTAAAAGCTGGTTCTTTGAATGATGTGTGTTTTGGCTTGGCCTAAAGTTCGTCTGCATTTTTCTAGTGTCCAGGGACTTTGCCTGAGACTGAGATTAAGCATGGTGGACTGATTAATCCCACAAAGGAAATTTCAAGGTAGTTGAAGTTGAATCAGTGGCATGCCTATTGTTGTGGGCTTTTAGTCAGGTTTATGTTGAGCATCAAGAGAAAGGAGCCCAGCAGGATGATTTAAAATGCTGTGAGTTTGGCCAGAAAGGAAGTACCAATAAAACTGTGGACTGCAAAGATAGAGTTGAGAGGATATCCATTGCCAAGAAGAAACTAGAGAATGGAAAAATGGCCTGAGCACATCACAGGAGGCAGCAGGTCTCCACCTTTTGCAGCCTCAGAGTTGCAAGGTTGAGGGACTTTGCCTTACAGAGAAAGCCACAGAGTGCCATGTTCCAGAATGGCTTCAGCATAGAGATTTTTGTTCCTCAGAATCAGGTTCAGATTGTTCAGGGACACTCAACCCCTACAGTCAAGACAGGAGAATGCCTGGCTACAGCTACAGCTGCCAGCAGACCTTGGCATCATCCATGTGGCATTGTTGTAAGTTCAGGCAGAATGCATGAGTTCTGAGGTTAAGAAGAATTCCACCTTGATTTCAGAGGTGTAGGAGGCCAAGCAGTGTGCCCTGAGAGGGCAGTGTTGAAGCAAAGTAAGAAGATGAACAGATAGTGGAAACTCTGGAAGTTTGGAATATCCAGGAACATGGATCATCTAAGGGAAACTGCAAGGAGAGAGCAAGATTGGACTAAGAAAGAAGTCATGGGAGCTACCACCAAAACTACCATAAGGGTGGAGCCATGTAAGGCCCTTGGAGCTCACAAATCATCACAGATTGCTTTAGATGTTGCACATGGAAATATAGGACTTAATGTTTACCCCTCTGTATTTTGAACTTGCTTTGGTCCCAATGCTTGGCATACTGCTATGTGAACCTTTTGGAATGGTAATGTTTGTCTTGTGCCTTTGGCTGTTGCAAGTGTTTAACTTTAATTTGTACAGGGGCTTACAGCTAAGAGCTTGTCTTAGGTCTTGGAGACTTGGGACTTGGACTTTTCAGCAATGCTGAAACTGTTAGGACTTTGGCAACACTTACAGATGGACTAAAATGCCTTTTGCACAAAGGGATGTGCATGAGTCTTTAGAAGTTCAGGAGCAGAATGTTATGGTTTGTGTCTGGTTGTCCCCCAGAAGCCTCATGCAGTCATGGGGTAGACTTCTAGACTTTGTGATTAATTCATGATACACTGCTGAGATATTGGATGTGAGTGCTGCTGGGATTATGGGTGTGAGTGCTACACCTGGCCTGGGGCAGAGCGCTGAATGCTACATAAGGATGATAGACTTGCTTTCTGTAGCCATTGTTGCTTCTACTCCTCCCATTTGTTCTTACTATTTTGCTGTATTTTGTGTGAACTACTGCCCTCTGCCGTGTGCCAGTATGCCTTGGATTCACTGAGTATGGATGAAATCTCCCCTAGCTCTGAGCTTATTAAACCTTTCCTTCCTTAATTTTGAGTGTTGGGTATTTTGTCCCAGAAATAAGAGAAAAGTAACTGAGACAGTAGGTTTATCTGGAATATGACTAAAAGATATTCACAGATGGTATTTAATAAAGCAATAGCAAAAGAAAGATATATATCTTCAGATAGTCAATGATTGAAGGAATAGGCAACATTCATGAGCACACACAATAAACTATAATTAAATGGTGGTTTTGACCATTGAAAATATTAGTAGATCCTTCGTCAGTGTTGATGGTCACATTTGCAAATCAGTTTTAGTCCTAATTCACACCAAGCACATCAATGTCCCGCTGAACTGTACACTTCAAGGTGATAGCCATGATTCTGCACTGGTTATTGGCACAGAGACTATTTTGAGTTCCTAAAAATCACTGCACAGTGTCTTCAATTGTAATACATGTCTCAATTATTTTAGAACACTTTTTAATGTATGAAAATTAAAATATAGATTCCAAATGAAAATTTCAGGAAATTATTTCCTTTGCTTATTACGATATAATTGTTAGCCTGAAATATCAGAAATCAAATAAATACTACACGAGTTCTGTTTATATTGTATGAATAATGTTGTATCAATAATAAAATTTAAAATTGTTTCAATTGATTAATAGGTAACTCCACTTATTCTTCAGGATAAGTCTACTTTCACAAAAGCTTTAATGCCCTAACCAGTGTGAGCTGCTTATATGTGTGTTGCTATAATACCCATACATACCTTACTCTTATTTTAGCCTTCCTAAGCTACAGGAAGAGAGAATGATTTTGTGGGTTTTCCTCTACATCTCTACTTTGTGTTCTTATCAATGATTATGCAATCACTTATAATTCTTTATTTAGTTCAAACTTGCTTTTGAGCTCCTATTCTGTCCACCACTAAATGTATTAAATCAAGGATTTCTCACTGCCTGGAAAGTTAAATAGCAGGTGTAGTACCTAATGAATTGCAGCAAGTTGGACTTACTGGTCCGGCAAATAGATTGTGATATTCATTTCCAATTAAAGCTCTTTTGCAAAGATCAATGAAGCACATTTTTGCAAATTGAATCACAAAAAACTAATAAAATTCTCTCATCCCTGTTGATAGTAAATAATTATTTCCTTAACATTTAAAATCCCTCCACATTATTAATTATAAGATGCAAGGGGTAGGAGAGATCAAATATTCATTTATTCATGTGTTTGTGTTTTACTTTCAATATTATAAGGGAGTTAAAGGACATTAACTATTTGTAAGGAAGCCACATGAGAATAATTTTCCAGACTTGAATTTTTTCAGTCTTTGATCTATAAGCATTTTTATTTACTAATTAGGGTGCTTGTCCTAATGATTAAAAGTTCCGATCTTTAGTAAATTAGAAAAGAATCTGTTTTAGAGTAACCTTTAATTAATGCATGCATGATGTACATTTGCATTAAATACAATAGGGTTTGTTGGGAAGAGGGAAATAGCTTAAGATTTTCCCTCTAGAGTCATTGAGCTGCTTCACAAAAATTAAAATGTTAATTTAGCTACCTTAAATGTCACTACTTTTTTCAAAGAATGCATAAATGTTATGATATTCATTTTCAAAACCCCATAACTTTTCACCTCCTTGGATATTTCTTACAAAACATACTTCTGAAGAAATGTTACACATTTGCTTAGTCTTCATTTGAAGATTTTTAATATTTCAATATTGACTTTAAAAACTAGCAGAAGTAGAGGCCGCTCTGAAGCAAAGGGTGAAGTTCTGATAGCAACTTCTATCTTCAAGCAACAAAAAGGGATGTTGTATAAGTATGTACATGCAAGGTTAACTGGCCAGGCAAGCCCTATGTCTTAATGCCTCTCTACACTATGGTATCCTACTTGTGAGATATTTCCTAGCAGGTCATGGGATGATCCATCATTGGTGAATATTTTGAGCATAAAGAAAAGCCCATTCAACAGTGCTGCCAAGCTATGTCTCTGTAATCTCTCCAAAAACTTCAGCCTTTGGCAAGGAGTACAAATATTTTTCAAAGAAAGATTCTTCGCTGATATTATATCCATTTCTCACCTTTCTTCTGTTCTATTAATTGTATCTCTTTCATCATGGCTTATCTTTATCTACGCTACTTTGGAATTTTACAGATCAGCAATTTAATCAGAATATTATGGTGCTTTCATCTTTATTTTTTTTCCAAATTCATGAGCTTTCTTTTTACTGTGTTGATTTCTTTTTTTCATAACTATTGATAAACAGATAGTAATGAGACAGTTTCAAATCAAATCAGTGGGACAGTTTCAATAACTACCACACTGCAAATATTCTTCTTAGTGGTTAATTGCTGTACAAGATGCGGACTTGAGATACTATTTAAAAACACCATTAGAACAAATCATTCTATTCATTAAGAGAATGTAACTATATATCTATCCTAACCACTTTGAATACACAAATACAAAATGGACATTCATCTGTATACCCCTTTTTTTCTAAGTTCCATTATTTGAATATTATAGGTGTGTAAA